>NW_027617872.1:2500-93756 GCF_964187855.1 Myxine glutinosa | reverse complement strand
AGCTAGTATATATATGTGTATATATATATATATATATATGTGTGTGTGTGTGTGTGTGTGTGTGTGTGTGTGTGTGTGTGTGTGTGTGTGTGTGTGTGTGTGTGTGTGTGTGTATGTATGTATATATATATATATATATATATATATATATATATATATATTTATATATATATATATACTGTATATATATATACAGACTTGGCATTTAATATGGAATAATTTTTTTGTGGGGGTGAACTTACTTTTCAAGATGACCTAGAACCAAAAGTTCATTTGAATTATGTTGAAATTATTCAAGATTTTGTTAATGTGACCTTTAAAAGAAACAAAAACCACATTTGACATTTCGAAGCAAATAAATTGATCCTTGAAAGTGATGTAAACTGATATCGAACTCAATTCACGGACAGTACTGTGTTAAACTTCTGTACGTTTTCCAGAAGTATCTCTTTATTTTGCACATTAGCCAAAAAAATTTCAACAAAAACAAAAGCTAAATTATGACTGGGATTACGGACAGTAAAATTACAGTTCAGTACTTCGTGTAACCCCCACGAGCTTTCAGGAGAACACGTACACGTCGAGGCATGCTGTTCACGAGATTTGCCAAGGTTTGGACAGGAATCACTTGCCATGCAGTGACAATAGTCTGCTGCAATTCACGCACAGAGGTAGGCTGCTGGTCCAAGTGGTCGATTTGATGCGTTAATTCTGCCCACAAGTTCTCTATCGGATTTATATCCGGGGACATGGCAGGCCACTCCATATGCTCTACACCACGGTCAGCAAGAAAGTGTTGGATCATGCCAGCATGATGAGGCCGTGCATTGTCATCTTGGAAGACAAAGTTTCCTCGAAAGGCTGCACGAGCAAATGGAAGCAATGTTTCTTCCAGAATGGCCCTGTACCTGAACTGGTTCAGGTTTCCATTCAGAACAACCAGGTCAGTTTTGCCCCCTGCATGAAAAGCAGCCCAAACGGTCACCCCACCACCTCCAGCTTGGACTCTTGGCACTATACAATCTTTGTTGTAGGCTTCATGCACTTGTCTGCGCACTCGAACGCGGCCATCTTGACGATAGACCAGAAATCTAGGTTGACTAGCCTTCTGGATACAGGCACATTTGTCAGTTGCTGCCACTCAGCCCTAAGCCGATTAGCTGACTTGGTACGGCCATTGCGGACTAACCGATGCAGCTGGCGATCATCCCTCCTTGTGGTTCTGCGGGGACGTCCTGGCCTCAGTATTGGAGTAGGGACACCCCTCTGAGCATTTCGTTTCAGGATCTTTGACACCTGACCTTGAGTGATGCCATACTGCCGAGCAATAGCACGCTGTTTCATGCCGTAATTTCGTAAAGCCTCCACTCCATGACAAACAGCATTGTCGAGTTGACGGACCATCTCCAGAGGAAGCGGCAATAACTTTTGGAGACGTGCAGCAGTTGTTTTCCACGAATACAGAGCGCAACAACCCTTGTATACCCGACTGTGAAGCCAATCATCAAATGCACCTGTCCGTACATTTTGCCACGCCACCTGTGATATAATCCTGTTGTTGACTTCTTGCTGCGACAGACAATCACTGACATGGTTCTTTTAACAAATAAATCACCAAAGTGCAAAAGAAACTCACCAGATTGATATACTGAGTTAAGAAAGTTAACTCAAGTCAAGAAAAAAAAATATTCCATATTAAATGCCAAGTCTGTATATACATATATATATATATATATATATATATATATGTGTATATATATATATATATATATATATATATATATATATATATATACACATACATATATATATATATATATATATATATATATATATATACAGTGGGACCTCTAAATTCGAATTTAATTCGTTCCAGCGGCAGTTCGGATTGGGAAAAGTTCGGAATTAGAAACTATTTTCCTCATAAGAAATAATGGAAAGTGAATTAATCCGTTCCTGGACCCCAAAAACCCATTATCAAGACACTGTTAACTGCAAATACACATGATTCAAGGTAAAATAAGATGAGTAAATGCCCTAAATATCAAATAATAATAATAATAATTAGAAAAACAAGAAATAAATGTACCAACATGAAAATAACTGCATTTACCTTAGTGGAGAGTTCTGATGGTGCATGTGGAAGCTGGAGAGGAGGAAGGAGAGAGAGGGTTTTATTGCTTGGAAGGTGAGGCACCTTCCAAGCTAACATCAGATGACTGTGCTTCTGGTGTTTGCTCTTTTTGTCTCGTAACACCACTTGTAGAGGGTTGGGGCTCACTAGGCTTGCTTTCTTTAGAGAACCACCTCTCCAAAGTTGCCTGGTGTTGGTGACTTTTCTTAATTTTTCTGAAGTGGGCAATCACATTGTCACTGAACAAGTTAATGCTCCTGTTAACCACTGCTTTATTAGGGTGACACTTTTCAACAATGGCCTGTGTTTTAGACCAATGGAAGCACAGTTCTTTAATTTCAGCACTGGAAATGTTACCACTAGCTCCCTCTTCCTCCTCTGAAGAAATTTCCACTGCCACTTCTTCTTGCTGCATCTTGTGGAGGTGCTGAAGTTCTTCTGTGGTGAGTTCCTTGTTGTGATCCTCCACTAACTCCTCCACATCCTCTTCACTCACCTCCAAGCCCATGGACTGACCCAATGCTACAATAGCAGGCACAATAGGTTCTTCAAAGCCTTCAAAATCTCTCCCTGCAACACAATCAGGCCAGAGTTTCTTCCAGGCAGAGTTCATTGTCCTCAGAGACACTTCCCTCCATGCTTTGTCAATGATTCTTAGGCAATGGAGGATATTATAATGATCCTTCCAAAAGTCTCTGAGGGTCAGTTAAGTCTCGTTTGTCCCCTCAAAGCATCTCTGGAACATAGCCTTGGTGTACAACTTCTTGAAATTTGCTTGCTGGTCCATGGGCTGGATGAGAGGAGTGGTATTGGGGGGCAAGAACTTCACCTTGATGAAGCTGTATTCTTCCTCCAAATCTTCTTCCAAGCCTGGAGGATGAGCAGGAGCATTGTCCATCACAAGAAGAGCTTTCAGGGGTAGATTCTTCTCCTCAAGATGATAAGCCTTCACAGAAGGGGCAAACTCCTCATGAATCCACTCAGTGAAGAACTGCCTGGTAGCCCATGCTTTCACGTTTGCCCTCCACATAACATTAAGCTTGCTCTTAATCACATTGTTCTTTTTGAACACACGTGGATTCTCTGAGTGGTACACAAGCAAAGGCTTTATCTTGCAGTCTCCACTAGCATTAGCACACAACAAGAGAGTAAGCCTATCTTTCATTGGCTTATGGCCTGGTACAGACTTCTCTTCCTTCGTTATGTAGGTCCTCCTTGGCATCTTTTTCCAGAAGAGGCCTGTCTCATCACAATTGAACACCTGTTGTGCCACATACCCCTCAGTGTTCACAAACGCACTAAATTTATTCACAAAGTCTGCTGCTCCATCCTTATTCGAACTAGCAGCCTCTCCATGCATAACAACACTGTGGATCCCACTTCTTCTCTTAAACTTTTCAAACCACCCCCTACTAGCCTTAAACTCATCACCATCAGCACTATTTCCAGGCAAGTCTTTTATAAGGCTACCGTGCAGGAGCTTTGCTTTCTCACAGATAATGCCCTCAGAGATGGCAGCACCAACCGTTTCTCATTTATCCAAACTAAGAGGAGTTTTTCCATCTCCTCCATAAACTTCGATTTCCTAGGGGTCAGAGTCGTAACACCTTTTGCCACATCAGCTGCTTTAATCACTTCCTTATTTTTCAAAATCGTACACACAGTCGATTTCGGCATCTCGAACATAGCAGCGAGATCCATCACACGCATACCGCCCTCATGCTTAGCGAAACTTGTTTCTTCACCTCAATTGTCGCTCTCACCGCCTTCCTCTTATTCTTATTGCCTTCACTGCTCTTCTTAGGTGCCATGGTGAATGGGTAAGGGTTATCTTCAAAGAAAAAAAGCACAAATCAAGGTGAAAACACGAGGTAAGCTAGCGACGAACACACGAGAGATGCTGCCAGAACTAGTACAACCGACGAACTGAAGGAACAAAGCGACTTCCGGGTTGTGCATGCGGGAGCAGGCGTGGGTGCTGCTGCGCGAAGATGCGCGGGAAATATGAACAACGCTCGTGGCGGGAAATATGAACGACGCTAACGCTATGTTGGCGGTTCGGTTATAGAAATACATTCGGAATTAGGGACAAAATTTTCTCGAATTTACGGTTCGGAATTAGAGTAGTTCGAGATGAGGGGCGTTCGGAATTAGGGGTCACTACTGTATATATATATATATATATATATATATATATATATACATATACATACATATATATATATATATATATATATATACATATACATACAAACATATATATATATATATATATACATATACATACATACATATATATATATATATATATACATATACATACATACATATATATATATATATATATACATATACATACATACATATATATATATATATATACATATACATACATACATATATATATATATATATACATATACATATATATATATATATATATATATATATATATATATATATATGTATGTATGTATATGTATATATATATATATATATGTATGTATGTATATGTATATATATATATATATATGTATGTATGTATATGTATATATATATATATATATATATATGTATGTATGTATATGTGTATATATATATATATATATATGTATATATGTATATATATATATATATATGTATGTATGTATATGTGTATATATATATATATATATGTATGTATGTATATGTATGTATATGTATATATATATGTATGTATGTATATGTATGTATATGTATATATATATATATATGTATGTATGTATATGTATATATATATATATATATATGTATATATGTATATATGTATATATGTATATATGTATATATATATGTATATATATATATATATGTATATATATATATATATATATATATATATATATGTATGTATGTATGTATGTATGTATGTATGTATGTCGGGAGGGACTCCTTGATCGTAACAGAATTCCACCAACAGATTGAGAATGACAAACTTTTATTAAATACCAATTACACAGCTGGGAGGAAAACGAAGACGTCTACAGCATGAAGGAACATCATGCCATGTCAACCTTCCTAAAAGCACATCGATTCGCAGTTCATTTATATAGGGACACGCTTTATCAGAGAATCTCCGCTAGAGTCCGGGAGGACAAAGGAACCGGCAAAGGGTCCTCCCACCGTCATCCCCAGTGGGCCATGTTCCCCACCGTCATCCGTCCTTTCGTCTTGGAGGAGTGAAGCACGCACCGTTAGGATCCGGACCAGATGTGTTTTCAAGGCTCCGAGGTGACAGAAAATATAACTCACTGAAGGGGGATTGCATTCCTGGTTCTGATAAGGCCATAAAATGTATGAGGTCGTTCTGATGAGTTCCAGGTGTTGAATGTACCTTTCAGCTCACTTTCTCATTTAAACTTAAATCCAGAGCATATTTATCGTAACTCAAGCGTCACTTTGATTATACGAAGTATTAGTTAATGTTTTAACAGTCTATCAAAGAAGGTCTATCTATCTATAATTCCAGTAATCTCTGTACGTTTGTACGTTTGTACGTTTGTCTGTCTGTGACCGCTGTTTCTCGACAACCACGGGTCCGATATACTTTTAACTTGCCAGGTATATTGCTGGGGACCCGAGGATGTGCCTTTTCAAGGTTTCATATTAATCGGACAATTACTTACCGAGCTATGTCCAAAAAACGATTCAACCAATCAGAGAGCAGCGAACGATCGCGTGTGCCGGCGTTGCGAATGGACCAAACCATTCCATGTAAATAGAGGGGGGGGTTCTGTGGTCGTTGCGAATGGACGAAACCATTTCATGTAAATAGAGGGGGGAGATTGTCACTGTACTCGCAAGCCGTTCGCCGTTCGCTTTGGCGTTGCGAATGGACCAAACCATTTCATGTAAATAGAGGGGGGGGATATAATTTTAGATAGATATATAGTACGGGCATATATATAGTATGGGCATGCCCTAGTGTCTACAATTCAAGCATCCTACGTAAGGTTCACATTTCACACATATATAATCCGCCTTCCTGCCCGCGGCTCGAGGCGCCGTTTGAGGATCAAGGAGAGAGTTTACGACTAGGCTATCTGGCCTGTAAAGAACGCACGTATACAACGAAGCCATCTGTTCTGCACAGATGAAGCGAGTATTTTCTCATTTTAAACTATGGCAAAGCGAAAACCTTTTTATTAACTATGAAATAACATTTTCAAACAGCATTTATAACAGAGCTTATGCAGTAACAAATCAGTCAAACAACATTTATAACAGAGCTTATGCAGTAACAAATCAGCTACCTGACAATTAACCTTTCTCTTGTCTCGTCGAGACAAAGTATCTCAAGAGACAACATGCCGCATCGGGCTTTATTGAAAGACAATCGTGTAATGCGGGTATCTCCCAAGGGCATACCGTGCGCCCATAGCGCCTCGCCCGTGCATTTGGGGAACGTGTCGTGTGGTGCGTGCTTGGAACCTGAGGGCTCAGAACATGAAAGACCATTAACGTTTCGGATCCACAACGAAGGCGTCTGGTCCAGATGAGGTTCTGCCCCGCCAGGGGGCCCGTCACCTCCCCTGCGGAACTTGCTCCCCCCACCCTTTGCAGATGCGGTCCTTGCAGATCTTCGAAGTTAATCAACGATCATGCCCATGAGATCTCTCACGTGCTGCTGTTCTGGGGAATACATAATGTCAGTATCTTGTGTCTCATGTTCCTGGTCAGGGTACAGAGCGTTAAAATCCGAATCACTTGAAGCAAAGAGATCCGAAACATTTGAAGCAAAGAGAGGGACTTCCTTTATGTCAAAGTCTCCCATGGACGCCTGGTCGGCTTGCGGGTCTAGGATATCCATGTCGGGTCCCTCGACTGCCAGACCCAGCGTCGCAATCAGATCCATAGTTGGGTCGGAAGGGGGTGTACAGCTGTGAGCTTGTAATACATAAGAGGCGTTAGCCAGTACACGCAAGGGGTTTACAGCACAAGTATCACAGTCATCACAAACATCAATACAGGCAGCAGCCAGTTCCCACAAGGGATTTTCAACACAAGTATCACAGTCATCACAAAAATCAATACAATCTTCTGAAGCGCCGGTCACATCTGCCTTGTTGAAGGACCCATTCAGGTCGACGGCCTCTGTGGTCAGAACCATAGTCGTTGTCGGCGGCTTCTTCATTTTCCATCCTGTAAAGTACTTTCTCATACAGAGGAGGACTAAAGATTTCATTAGTGCCCCCCAAATTACTACCCCGATTATCACGGCCAGTGCGGTCAATAACCACTTCACTATAGTGCCTGTCCATCCCCGGAACCAGTCAGTGAGCCAGCTAAATTTATGAGTTCTCGCGCGCGATCCGATCGATCGTCAGGGCGTGGCTAGTTTCCCTTAGTCTTACTATTGCGGCTGACACTCCTTCGGATGGATCAGGTATGTAAGTGCAACATTTTCCCTCTATTATTCCGCATACCCCTCCTTTCTCTGCCAGGAGCATGTCCAAAGCCACCCGATTCTGCATCACCATTGTACGCATGTGAACTACCGTGTCCAATAGTATGTCATGAGCCGTAGCAGTGTCGTTTGCCACCTTTTCTAGGGCCAAAGCCAATTTATCTATCCGGAAGCTGTTCATGGCTGTGCCCGCACCTGGGAAGAAGAAACCTAACACCTTTTCCCATAGGCTCCTGTGTAGTTTAGTGGTTCCATCTTCGTTCATGACTGACCTCTTATGTCGCCTGTCCAAGGACTTTGGGTCTAGCTCATCCAGTATCTCAACGTCAGGAAGGACTGAACCAAGATAACATGTGCCCCCCCAATTATTTGGTAAATAGGGGTAAGCCTTGTCGCCGCATATAAACATTGTCCCATGGGGTGGGACCAGGTGGGTGGATAAGCACTGGAGTCCCTTTATCACCCCATTAATCCTACTAACCCCCCTAGAGAATGTTATAGCCGTTATGTTGTGGTTGTGTTTATCTTGCAGTACTATTCGTAATGTAATCCCAGCGCTCCCTTGTCCCAGCTTCCCGGGGAGAGTGTAGGCGCATTCTGATTCTCCCATAAGCAAGTGGCCGGAACCCTGGAGGCAGACCATCCCTTTCTGTGGTTTGACCCAGACGGGGGCAGGCCTCTCGGCCACATGGGCAATCATTGAAGGGCGATAATTAAATTGTCGATTGCAACTTTTGCCGTTGCCAACCCCTTCTCTTTCCAGCGTGGTGACTAAACATGGGGAATCGATAGGTTGTGAGCAAAGGTCATTGAGAGACAGAGGTAGCACTATCATGTGTATTCCTGTGGTGCCTGCTTGGGGAAAGTGCATGCACGACCAGCAGTGTGTCCTATTCTGAATTGTCGCCACCTCTCTTGCCACTTTCCAATATGTGTTTTCACCCTTCTTTGGGGCCTTGTCCTGGGGTTGCGGCGTGAGTATGTATTCGATGCATGGTGTGTATTTAGTTTCGCCACTGGCCGCGCCAGGGGTCCAGACACTGCACTGGATCTGCATAGTCATGCCTTTCTCTAGGCGTGTGTGTGTTTGTAGCTTAAAATCAGGGGTTCCCCATTTGTATCCTGGTTGGGCCAAGGTCTTAATGCTAGCTTGCCCGTTTTCCCGGAACTCTCGTTGCTTTCGTAGTACAATGCCAACGCGTCCAGGCCCTGCCGACAGTGCTAGCCATCTTACGCTTACCCAATTTGTGTGCAGGGCTTTCTGTTCGAAACATGGTAGTGATACTCTTTGTCCCCATGTTACGGTGAGGTGTCGGGTTTCGTTTTCGCATCTATTGTAATCGGAGCTTCCCCTAGCTGCTGTCGCTATCAATAGTATCGTACCTATGATTAGGCCCATCCTTACTGTGGTTGCTGTGGTGTAGTGTCTGGTGCTTGTATGGCCAACTTACAGTGCGTGGCGTGGATCCACGAGGTCTTGCCCTCGCAAAAGACAGCCGTTGGTGTAGTCAGCAACACCTGGACTGGTCCCTTCCACCTTGGTTCCAAGGCGTTCTTGCGGGTGAAGTGTTTTACGAGCACGTAATCGCCGGTCTGGAAGTCGTGGATGGCGTGGCTTGTTGGTTCAGGCAACGCCTCTTGTACTCGGGCGTGGATGCTGCGCGCCACATTGGACAATCCTCTGCAAAACTTTAAAAGCATGTCATCCATCACAGGCAAATCAAATTTGGACATGTCCATCGGGGCCGAAACAGGCAAACTCATAGGTCGTCCCATTAATATCTCGTGGGGGGAAAGACCCGTGGTGCGGCCCGGGGTGGAACGAATACTCATTAACGCCAGCGGGAGTGCTTCCGGCCACTTCAAACCTGTGTCTGCACAGATCTTGGCTACCTTGAGTTTCAGAGTCCCGTTGGTGCGTTCCACAAGTCCCGCTGATTGTGGGTGATAAGCGCAATGGAAAGATTGTTTCACACCCAGTGCCTTTAGGATACCCTTAATCACCTCTCCCGTGAAGTGGCCCCCTTTGTCTGACGAAATTTTCTGAGGGATGCCGAATCTGCACATGAAATCCTGCACGAGGCGCTTGGCTACTGTCGGGGCGTCTGACTTAACGCATGGATAGGCCTCGACCCATTTTGTGAACATATCCACGATTACCAGGACATAGCGGAACGACATACTCGGTTCCATGTTTATAAAATCGAACTGGACATGACAGAAGGGCCCGATTGGTCGGGGATGGCCCGCATTATGTGGGTGCCTTGGTGGTGCCCCCCTGTTGTGTTGTTGGCAAACCACGCATGACCGGCACATCCCTGATGCGATTCGCGACAGTCCTGGTGCCGCCCAGGTATAGTTTATCTGTTCCATCACCCCCCTCTGGCACACATGGCCATTTTGATGTCCCATACGTGCCAGCCAAGGCAGTAGTTCCTTGGGTGCTATTGGTTTTCCGTGAAGGGTCCACATCTCATTTGGTCCGGGGCGTGTGGCCCCTCGTTTTACCCAGTCATCGTGTTCGGCTGCTGTTGCTGCGTTTTGAAGTTTTATAACGTCCTCATTAGTCGGTGAGGCGGTGATGATGGTGCACCCATTTTTCGAGGAGGGGGTTGGTCCTGAGGTCGGTACGTTGGCAGTCTGCGTGTGTGCCCCCTTTGCTCGCGTTACCATCGGCATGTTCCGTCCTATTTGTTGGTTGGCCGCTTTTCCTGCCGCTGCGTCCGCTCTGGCGTTGCCTCGAGTGACGTCAGAGTCTGTCTTTTGGTGGCCGCGACATTTGATTACCGCGACAGCGCGGGGAAGCAAGATGCTTCGGAGTAGCCCTTCAACCAGTTCACCATTCTTTATGACCGAACCCGCAGATGTGAGAAAGCCTCGCATCTTCCAGATTGCCCCTTTGTCGTGAACTACCCCGTGCGCGTATGCTGAATCTGTATAAATGTTGACGGCAAGGTCTGCTGCCAAGCTGCATGCTCTAGTCAAGGCGCACAGCTCCGCCTGCTGGGCGGAAAATGTGGGCGGAAGGCGCCCGCTTTCTACCGTCTCATTATCTGAACACACCGCGTATCCGGATAGCAAAGAGCCGTCCCATCCGCGGTTAGCTGATCCGTCGACGTAGTACACACGATCGGGGTTGTCGAGGGGAACGTCCTTCAAGTCCGGACGTACCGTGGAGACTTGCTGTACTACATCGACACATACGTGGGGTTCGCCCTCCTCTGGGGTGGGCATCAGTGAGGCCGGGTTGAGTGTAGTGCAACGTTTAATGGTGACGTTGGCGGCCGTAATCAGTGCTGTTTCGTATTGCATTCATCTAGTGGTAGACAAGTGTTGTGTTGTCCGCTGTAGTAACAGTGAAGTGACGCAGTGTGGCACCTGTAGCGTTACCGGGTGCCCCATCACAATGTCCGCTGTCCTTTCCACTGCGTACCTAGCCGCTGCCACGGCTTGCAGGCACACCGGAAACCCTTGCTCGACCGGTTCTAGCTTTTTGCTAAAGTAGGCTACCGGTCGTTCCTTATCTCCATGAGTCTGTGTCAAAACGGACTGAGCAAAACCCCTTACTGCATGAGTGTAAAGGGTGAATGGTTTCGCATAATCGGGGAGTCCTAAAGTCGGTGCCGTTACCAATGCCTTTTTCAGCCCCTCGAAACAGCGCATCAATTCGTCCGTCCAAACCAAGTAGTTCGGTTCTCCTATTCTGGTGGCTTCGTACAGCGGTTTAGCAAGTAGCGCGTAGTCAATTATCCAAGAGCGGCAGTAACCCGTCATACCTAGGAAGCGCAACATCTGTCGTTGCGTGCTTGGCCGTGGCGATTCCATGATGGCGGTCACCCGTCCAGCATGCAGTTCTCGCTTCCCGTGTGAAATGGCATGACCCAAATAGGTTACTACCTTCCGTACAAATTGGAGCTTTCTCCGTCCCACCTTGTGGCCCTTGGCCGCCAAGGCTCTTAGCAGGGCCATGGAGTCCCCTTCACAGGCTTCCTTGGAAGGGGAACAAATCAACAAGTCGTCAATGTATTGCAACAACACCGATCCCCCCTCTAGTTACACGTCTGCCAAATCGCGGTGCAACGCTCGGGAGAACAGGGTGGGGCTGTCGGAGAACCCTTGGGGTAGCACCGTCCAGGTGAACTGGCGCCCTCTAAAGGTGAAGGCGAACAAGTATTGTGACTCGGGTGCAATAGGTACGGAGAAAAAGGCAGAGCATAGGTCAATAACGGTAAAATGTGTTGCGTCCGGTGGGATAGATGTCATAAGGCCTTCCGCATTTGGTACCACTGGGTGTATGCCTTGTATGACTTTGTTCACTTCCCTCAAATCCTGCACGAACCTCCATTTATCCTGCATTGGTTTCTTCACGGGCAAAATTGGTGTGTTGCATTGGCTGTTAGTTTCCACAATTATTTTCTGTTTCACCAAAGATTGAATCACTGGCTCTATGCCCACATCGGCCTCGTGCCGCAATTTATATTGTCTCACGTTTGGGAGGGGCATTCCTGGTTGGACCGGTATTACCAGAGGTTTGGCATCGCGAATTCGCCCGACATCGTTGTCGTGTTGGGACCACAAATCGGCCGGAACCTCCTCCAAAAGGTCATCGGACTCGCCCGGGCTCTGAGACACCGTTCGCACAACGTGGGTGCCCTTTGGGGGCAGGTCTGTCTCTTCAAATTTTCCTTCTCTACTCTGCTCCTCAAGGGTGATCAAATACCCCTCGTCATTGTCGAGCATCGTCACTGTCCAGTGGTCCACTTCATAAATGGCGCTGCACGGAATTTCTCGCAAGCGCCCCACCATCCAGCCTACACTTTCCGCCGGCCACCCTTTGGCGGTGGTGAGGGTGACATGGGCGTCCACCCCTGCGGGATACTGAGACAACGCCCGCTGCTCCGCAGTTAGGGTTACCTCGACGCCTATTCCCTCCCGTCCAACCCATATATTTGACAATAGTAGGTCCGAACTCTTACCTATTGACCCCTTTGTCTTTTCTCGGTACTCGTCGTCATCGCCCCTGGCATCGTAGTAAGCCGTGCAGTGGGGAGGGTTGTCCTTTACGTCTGTTGTAATTTGGTGTATGCGCAGCCAATCTCGCAACCCGTCGCTCCGGGAGCACACTGTGTCTAGGACGTGTGTCCAAGTGGCCAAAGCCCCCTTGTCCAGGCTCCACCAGTAAGCGGTGGGGCCGGGGCGAGACAATGCCGTCATTAACAGATCGCGTTTGGATTCCGCGACATCTACAAAAACTCCCTGCTCCGTGCATGAAATTTGGCAGCCTAAACGGCAAAGTAGATCCCGTCCCAACAAGTTAGTCGGGGCGGTGGTAGTCATCAAAAAAGCGTGTCTAGCCTCTAGTGGGCAGCACACCACTCTTACCTCTTCTGAAATAGGGAGCGCTTGGGGCAAGCCTGAAACTCCCACTATCTGAACGTCCCTATCTGTGGGGTGCAAGGATGGTAACTGCCCTTCGTTAATAGTACTGCGAGTCGCACCCGTATCGACGAGAAAGTCTACCTGTTGCCCATCCACGTCTAGTGTCAAGGTTGGCTCCTCGGTTGGTGTCATAGTCAAGAGGGGGCATTCTACGGGCGGCCCGCCGGCATCCCGTCAATAGGCTACTTGATTTCTCGGTGGCGGGTATCCCTGGCGGGGCCCCCGGCAATCACGTTTCCAATGTCCCATCCGTCCGCAGCGAAAGCACGCCCCTTGTGGAGCGGTGGATGCGGGGTACCCGTTGTTATTGCGCGGACCCTGTTGCGTCGGACGCCTCGCAGGCTGTTGGTTCTGCTGTCCCCATTGTGGCGGCCCATTCCCGTTTGCTCCGCTTGGGGCCCAATAACTTGGGGGAGGCCCATCGTTTTGGGGAGGGGGTCCCTGTGGATACCCGTTCTGGGGAGGGGGAGGGGGTCCCTGTGGATACCCATTCTGGGGAGGGGGCGTTTGTACTGCCCAGGTCTGTGGAGGGGGTGTTTGCACGGCCCAATTCTGCGGCTGTGGAGGGGGCCCCTGCATGTTCCAGTTTTGGGCAGGGGGCCCTTGTGGGTTCCAATTTTGGGGAGGGGGCCCTTGTGGGTTCCAATTTTGGGGAGGGGGCCCTTGTGTCCGCATGTCGACTCGTCCACTGTCGTTGTCGTCGACGTCATTTTCGTTTTCGTTATCGCGGCCCCACTCTTCGTTGGGCTCTATCCTGGTGTTCCGATTCTGGGCCCGTACTTGGCCTCGATTTCCCTTCTTATTTTGGTTGAGTTGGGCCCGTTTTTCCTGGACAAGCATTTGCAACATGTCGTCCTTTACATCGGCCTTCTTATCGTCGCCGTCGCCACATTGCTCGGCCGCTTCAATTAGTTGGTCGGTTGGGGTGTTCCTCCATCCTATCATAGCCGTTTGAATGCGCTTCCTAACTGCCGGTCTCATCCCTTCTACCATAAAATTGTTCACTACAGCGCGAGGGAGATCTTGTGCCCGCACCTGGCCCAGTCCTCCCCACTTTAACACTGCTCTTTCTACCCTCTCTCTCCAATCGATTGCTGCTTCGCCATGTTTCTGTTTTAGGCCGTATATTTTATTCCAATCTGGCCCCGCGGCTGGCATCAGTGCGGTGTATACCCCGGTCAACAATAGGTCGACAAGGGCATTCCAATCGACGAGGGTCTGGGCCGCGGTTTGGGCCGGGGTTGGTGCTACATTTGGCCAGCGTGCGTGTATTTTGGCCTGGCCCCACACCCGCGCGGGCAATACAGCCTTCCCCATATGGCAGACGTCCCGCCAATCTGCGCCTGTATTGTGTATCCACAAACGCATAAATTCCGGTATCTGACTGGGCTCTTCAGCCAGCAAGGTTCTCACCCGCTCCTGCATAGACGCCAAATCTGATTCTCTCCAGGGTACCCTGATGTTAATGGGTCCCGCCGCTCTCAGTCCTATGGTTTTTAAGGGACACATCCCGATTGTAGGCTGTGGGTTCTCCGATTCCGTGAACCCTTCCAATGAGGGGTACAGTTCTCCTAGCCCTACTGGAGGCGCGAACCCGCTGTCCGCCCCACTAACCTCTTGTCCTCTAAATGGATTACCCGGGCTAAGGTGAACCTGAGGGGCGGCTGGTCTAGTTCTCTGGGGGTCTAACCCCTGGGGAAACAGGGGCGGGGGTGGGAGAGGTGGCGCCTGTGGCCCGGGGACAGGGCTCAGGGCTTGGGGGGGTAGAGGCATGGTAGCTACCTCCCCTACCTCGGGGTCTTGGTCCGGATTTTGGACGAGCGGCATTAGCCGCTGATTTGCTTGCTTAACTACCTCCCTAATTGTTTTGTCCTGAACCTTGTCTGCTTGTTTCTTTTGGCCCTGAAGCTTCAGTACTTCCCCTGCCAAGCTAGCCTGTCTTGAGGCCGCCAGTCGCTTCATCCCTTCCTTTTCCCACCACCCATACACCTTCCAATAATCGGGTGGGAAGTGTTTCCTTTCTTTCTCTAGCTTATCCAAAGCTCCGTACAGCACTTCCAATTTGTCAAGTGCAAACGATCCCTCCTCTGGCCAGGGATTACTCAAATCTTTAGTTAAAACAGCCCAGTCCTTTCCTGGTCTTACCGCGGCAAAATGATGCCTCTTAAACATGAAAGATGCCGGGGTTCCCTTGAGGGGCTCCCCCTCTTTCGTTAGCTTGTTTCCCATCTTATTGCTCTGGGCTGATCCTTCCTGGAAAGTTCTTGGCCACCGGCGCAGCCTTATGGCTGTCCGACCTCACATTTCCCCCTCCTCCTTGCTAACTGTAACGTTATCCTTACTGTTATCCTGCGCAAATTCTACCCTTAACGTTATCCTTAATGTTATCCTGCGCAAATTCTATCCTTAACGTTATTCTTAATGTTATCCTACGAAAATTCTATCCTTAACGTTATCCTGGTGAATTTAACAAAGGCTTGTCATTCTGAGGCTTGAAAATAGCCTTTACTTACAATTTTCGTTCGGAGAGCAGGCAGTGGCAGATGACAAGGAAACGGACTGAGCCCGCTCGAGGGAGGGAGGTTCGAATTTGGAAAAGTAGCCCTTTAATACAAGACAATGCTCACCTTAAAACAAATCAGCGTGCCGGCGCCGGCCTCAGGCAGCCTCCCTCCTGTCGTTCGGGGTCCGCTCCTCTTGTCCTCTCGCTGCTGCAATCCGAGTCACGGCACCATAAAATGTCGGGAGGGACTCCTTGATCGTAACAGAATTCCACCAACAGATTGAGAATGACAAACTTTTATTAAATACCAATTACACAGCTGGGAGGAAAACGAAGACGTCTACAGCATGAAGGAACATCATGCCATGTCAACCTTCCTAAAAGCACATCGATTCGCAGTTCATTTATATAGGGACACGCTTTATCAGAGAATCTCCGCTAGAGTCCGGGAGGACAAAGGAACCGGCAAAGGGTCCTCCCACCGTCATCCCCAGTGGGCCATGTTCCCCACCGTCATCCGTCCTTTCGTCTTGGAGGAGTGAAGCACGCACCGTTAGGATCCGGACCAGATGTGTTTTCAAGGCTCCGAGGTGACAGAAAATATAACTCACTGAAGGGGGATTGCATTCCTGGTTCTGATAAGGCCATAAAATGTATGAGGTCGTTCTGATGAGTTCCAGGTGTTGAATGTACCTTTCAGCTCACTTTCTCATTTAAACTTAAATCCAGAGCATATTTATCGTAACTCAAGCGTCACTTTGATTATACGAAGTATTAGTTAATGTTTTAACAGTCTATCAAAGAAGGTCTATGTCTACAATTCAAGCATCCTACGTAAGGTTCACATTTCACACATATATAATCCGCCTTCCTGCCCGCGGCTCGAGGCGCCGTTTGAGGATCAAGGAGAGAGTTTACGACTAGGCTATCTGGCCTGTAAAGAACGCACGTATACAACGAAGCCATCTGTTCTGCACAGATGAAGCGAGTATTTTCTCATTTTAAACTATGGCAAAGCGAAAACCTTTTTATTAACTATGAAATAACATTTTCAAACAGCATTTATAACAGAGCTTATGCAGTAACAAATCAGTCAAACAACATTTATAACAGAGCTTATGCAGTAACAAATCAGCTACCTGACATATATATATATATATATATATATATATATATATATATATATATATATATATATATATATATATATATATATATATATATATTATATTATATATATATATATATATATATATATATATATATATATATATATATATATATATATATATATATATATATATATATAAATATAGATAGATAGATAGATAGATAGATAGATAGATATATAGATAGATATATAGATATATAGATATATAGATAGATATATAGATATATAGATAGATATATAGATATTGTTGCGAATATGGAATTTGGCCTCCATATCCGCTTGTAAATATTCCCCTATTTCTCCAATACTCCCCAACTTTCCCCAATCCCCCATTCCCTAGTCCCATTGCATGTAAATAACACTCAGTAGAACCGACCTTCCCCTTATTCCCCCATTAAATGTCGTGCCCAGGTCCACCGCACCACACGTAGACAACTTTCGGACATCTTGCTAGTTATTCTTAGTCTATGTCAGTTAAGGCCTCGTTTCCATTAATTATGACTCTTCGTTGCACCAGAATGTGATTATATGGCACCAGTAGTGAGTTTAGGACCTTTCCCATACCTCCTCCCATCTTCTTCCCCGTCTACAACAACAGAGGGGCACGGCGCTGCGCGGGGGGGAGTGTGCGTCCTCCCACCGGCTCGGTTAGCCGCCATCGACAATGCGCTCCAGACAACGCGCTCCAGACCATGCGCTCCACGGGGTTACCACAAAGGGGCTCCTTGTCAGCTCCTCGTCAAGGGCGGAGCCGGTAACCCCCCCGCACGCACCCAATGAGAAGCAACGTGCCGATTCCACGAGGCGGAGCTAACGAGCCGAGGGCGTGTCACTCCCCGCCGGATATACGCGGCCCCGCGCCGGATGTGACGTGAGATGCGCCCCCAGCTTGAGCAGACAAGACGCCATCCGAGCGCTGCGACCTCCCCGCATCTCTGGACCGGACCGAGTCGATTCTGACCTTTGAGCCCAGGTGCACCTGGAGCCATCGCTACCCGCCTGTCCTTTCCATCAATCCCCGTGTGAGTCAGCTTTGTCCCGTTTATCTGTCGTCTGTTGGGAATAATATAAGATTGTGTCTAAGTGCTTGTCTTTCTATGTTGTACCTCTCGTCCCTGTAATCTGACCTTCCGCACGAATATAATCTCCTCCGGAGGTCTTGAGAACCGTATCCCTGGTGTCGTCATTTTAATCCCAGCCGTGTGTCTGTTCCTTCATTGACCTAGCATCGCGCGACTAGTCAACGTTCGGCTTCGGGTATAATATCGAGTATAATCTTGTGCAGACGTGGTCATCCCAAAACCGCTCGGTGAATAACATCCAAGCCACGTCTGTAACAATTGGTGTCGAGGAGTGGAATTCGAACCCGGGACTAAATTTATTAGGCCCAAATTTGTAACAGTTAGAATCGATTTGGAGCGCGTTTCCCGCGCGAAATTATAACGGCCGAAATTTGAATTTGTTTTACGAAAATAAAAATAAAAAACCGAATTTTGAAAGTCGCGCTATGGCGGATCAAGACAGCTGGGGTCCGGTAGAGGAGAGAGAGGTAGGGTCGATCCAGGACCAAAATGAGGGACAGGAGGAGAGCGAAGCAGTGAGGGCGGCAGGTTCGCAAAATAGCGCCGTCACGCACGAAGAAGCGGGCGCGCAAAATGGCGCCTCGCTGATCACCGCGCCAGCGACCGTGGCAGCACCCCCGGTGGATTTGAACTTGTTTTTTATGCAAATGAAGGCCCTTATGGACAAGAATAATGAAGAAATGGAAAGCAGAATAATGATGGGAATGAGGGCTGATAGGGAACAAATGGGGAACCGGATGGATGCTCAGAGTAACCAAATGGGGGTAATGGGGAACCAAATGGGGGTAATGAGGGACGAAGCGAGGGGTACCGGTGAGAAGTTAGACAATAATTTTGAGGGGTTAGACAACGGGATAAAAGAGGTGAGAAATGGGTTAATGGGGGTAGAAAATAGAATGGCTGCCCAGGAGAATCAGTTAGAGGGGGTGAAAAAAAGGGTTAGAGGGGTTAGAAAACACCATGGAAGGCAAATTGAGGGACATGAGGGACCAAGCGGAAAGGGAAGTTAACCAAATGGGGCAGCAGATAGAGGGGGTCAGAATGGGGGTAGAAACCAAACTGGATGCTCACAGGGAGGAAATGGAGCAGATGAGGGTGGCATCTGGGCAGGAGATGCAAGTGATGGGAGAGGAGATCAGAAGAGGAGTGAGTGAGGAGGTCGGAGGAGTGCGCGAGGAGGTGAGGCACTGTAAGGAGCACATGGAGAAGGAGGTGAGAAAGGGGACTGTAAAGTTACAAGGGGGCATAGAGGTCCTGACGCAGGAGGTGGAACAGCTGACGGAGGGACAAAAAGGACTAACGGAGCAGGTTCAAAGGAACACTGCGGTATTAGGAGGGTTGAAAGCGACACAAAACGACATAAAAAACGACTTGATAGCGACAAAGAGGGAATGTCAGATGGTACGTGAGGGACTGACAACGAGGTTGGACGAGGTGATAGAGGTAATGGAGACGAAGGACCGGCAGGTGAGGACGCACCTGGAAACGGTCAAGGTAGCCTTAGAGGACGAGCTGGAGGAGACGTACCGGGGAATAAAAGAGGTGAAGCAGAAACTAGAAGAAGTGGAAGAAGGGATGAGCGAAATTAAGAAGCGACGGAGAGGGGATAAGAAAGAGATAAAGGAGGAAGTAAAAGAATTGGTCCAAAGTCTGTGTTTGGATCGTGATGATGTGCTCATTAACCGGATGAGGGATTCGCAGGTGATGGAGGAGAAGCGAAGAGGAAGAGGACCCGGTGTAAGTGGTGACCAATATGGTCGTGCGTATCATGCGCCAGGGGATTTAAGAAGCTTGGGGGTCGAGATAGACCCGGGTGTTCGTGAGAGGCCGTTGGTGAAGTGTGCGACAGGTCTGGTGTGCGAAAGAGGAGGTGTGCGAGAAAGTCCGACTCTGGGGTGTGTGAGGAAAAAGTGCGTGCCAAGGAGTGAGGGTGCTGGCGAGAGTGAGTCGGTCGTAGCGCGTGTGCGAGGGAGCACATGGAAGCGCGGTGTGGTAAGTGTTACAGAGGGTGTGACGGGAGAGTGTGCGCAGGAGTGTGCGCGAGAAAGGTGTGTGACGGACAGGTGCATGAGGAAAAAGTGCGTGCCAAGGAGTGAGTGTGCTGGCGAGAGTGAGTCGGTCGTAGCGCGTGTGCGAGGGAGCACATGGAAGCGTGCTGTGGTGAGTGTTACAGAGGGTGTGACGGGAGAGTGTGCGCGAGGAAGGTGTGTGACGGACAGGTGCATGGGGAAAGAGTGCGCTGTCAAAGGCAAGGAAGAATGCACACCTGTGGTGAGTGTTACAGAGGGTGTGACGGGAGAGTGTGTGCGAGGAAGGTGTGTGACGGACAGGTGCATGGGGAAAGAGTGCGCTGTCAAAGGCAAGGAAGAATGCACACCTGTGGTGAGTGTTACAGAGGGTGTGACGGGAGAGTGTGCGCGAGGAAGGTGTGTGACGGACAGGTGCATGGGGAAAGAGTGCGCTGTCAAAGGCAAGGAAGAATGCACACCTGTGGTGAGTGTTACAGAGGGTGTGACGGGAGAGTGCGCGAGGAAGGTGTGTGACGGACAGGTGCATGGGGAAAGAGTGCGCTGTCAAAGGCAAGGAAGAATGCACACCTGTGGTGAGTGTTACAGAGGGTGTGACGGGAGAGTGTGCGCAAGAAAGGTGTGTGACGGGCAGGTGCATGGGGAAAGAGTGCGCTGTCAAGAGTAAGGGTGAGTGCGCTGTCAGGAATGGAGGTGAAAGTAGTGAGAGTGACATGGAGCGTGAGTTAGTTGTGACAGGTGAGCGAGGATGTACACCTGGAATAGAAGGATGCACACCTGGAATGGTAGAGCGTGAGTGGGAATGCACGCTGGAGTTGGTGGTGAGGCACGTGGTTGGGTGTGCGAATGAGGGCACACCTGTGATTGTCACAGAGGAGGTGACCGAGGAGGGGGCGCGAAGCGGTGTATTGGTGAGGTGTGCGAGCAACGAATGTGTGCCAAAGTGTTCGGTGGTCAGGTGTGTGACCAAGGCTGTGAGTGGAATGGGTGTACCTGGGTGTGTAAGGAAAGGTACGAGGAGCATGGGCACGGCTGGATGTGTGAGCAAAGAACGGGCTGCGGGGTGTAAGCGTCCAGGTGAAGCATCGACGTTAGACGGGGTAGAGTTTAGAACGACTTATAGCCGAATCGGGCCCTCGGTGCGTGCTGGGCCTCGCTTTGAACGGCCGCGTCCGTGCTCCACTAGGCGGAGCGGGCAGCCCGATAGGAAGGGTCGTTATGGCGACCACGTTTTGTTGAGACGTGCCGGCAGGTCGAGATCGGGACATTGGATGGCTCCACGCCGAGGTGATGCGTGGGATCTCGGCCCGGGTAAGCCCCCGTCCCTGCACCGAGTGCCGGACGTGTCCAGCCGCTGGCACAAAACAACCAGCATTCATGGCTTGGCTTTACGAAGCCGGGCTTTGGACAGGGATTGGCGCACCGAGAGGTATTAGTGAGTAGACTGGGTGATGAGGTTAGTGTTTTGGACCCAAAATTAGAGAAAAACAAAATTTGATGATTGGCAAGGGATTGGCAGTAGTGATTGGCAGATGATGGGCAGTGATTGGCAAATTTTTAATTTGTTGAAATTTGATGTGCAAAATTGGTAGTGAGAGACCCCCGATGTGGTGGGATGGCAAATCCACCATCCTTCCCATGTGGGGGCAAAGGAGCACTAGCTTATGGGGTGTATGGCAGTGAAAACTAGCCCGGGTGGGTTAGGTTATATTGATAGGGCCCTAGAAGATGACAGTAGGTAACGTTAAGTTTAGTTAGTGACTGATACCTGTAGTGGGGACGCAGGTAGATTAGTATGGATGATAATGACGTGGGAGCGCAATAGTTTAAAGGGACGACTGGGAAGCGCAAGTTTCAGAAGGGAGTAGTTAGCTGAGATGATGCCGTGTTTGTGAGAATTGAACAGGTGTGATTGCACAGGTGTGCAACTGGACAGGTGTGTGGAGCAGTGTATGAGTAGTGAGTGTGTGGATCAGCGCGAATGCGCTTGGGGAGAGAAGGGTGCAGGTGGCACCAGGTGTGATTGCACAGGTGTGCAACTGGACAGGTGTGTGGAGCAGTGTATGAGTAGTGAGTGTGTGGATCAGCGCGAATGCGCTTGGGGAGAGAAGGGTGCAGGTGGCACCAGGTGTGAGAGCACAGGTGTGCAGGTACAGGTGTGTGGAGAGAGTTGGAGTGAGTGGTACGGAGTGGTGTGCATGGTGCGAAGGTGTGGATGGGGGAAGAGTGGACCCCTTTCACGAGTACCCGGGGCGGGTAGTGTAAGTGTTAGGTAGAGGGTGCAGGTAAATTGTGGTTGGATATTGGCATTTGTGGTGCGGTTGCAGAATGGTGTTGTGAATGGGTGCATTAGTGTTGTGGAAATGGCTGGGCGTGTAGCCTGTTAGTGTGTGTAGTTGGTTGGGCACTCCACCACTGTGAGGATGTCGGCCAGGTGAGGCCGCAGGTGGGCTCTGGGAGCCGGTAGTTGTGAGTGGGTGCCTGAGGATCCCGGGTGTGGATCGGGCAGCCCAGTGCCAGAGAGGGCACGGAGTGGGGAGAGAGCCAGAGGGCCTTCCCCAGGTAGTTAGGTTAGGGTGAGGAGCAGGTAAGCTCGGAGGCAACTGCAGTGGTGGAGGTGTGCAGGTGGGTAGACCCACTGGGAGAGGTACACGCCACAGCCCAGAAATTGTGCGAGGGCACCGGGAGATGAATCGGGGGAGTGAGACCCCAAATTGAAGCGCACCACAGTTTGGCCAATGGGAATTGGTTTTTAGAACCCATAGTGTAAGAGGGCCAATGGTTTGGCCGGAGAAAGACCCCGGGTAGTGTAAAGTTGTTAAAGTCATTTAGGAAATAGTTAGGATTGATGAACCTGTCGCACCATACGCAGCCACTTACCTGTGGTGATGATGATGACTCCACACCTGTGTTTTCTTTGTTTTGTTGCAGGAAATGAGATTGCTGTGGATTTGTGAGACGCATCACGACGTGGATGAGACATTGGGGTGATTCCATCTCTCCCTCCCTAGGAGGGACTGATGATGAATTGGTAATGGCAAATTTTGATGTTGAGTTGAAAATGGCAAATTTTGATGAGAGTTGAAAATGGCAAATTTGATTGGTTAGGAGGGAGAGAAGACGAATTTGGTTTATGGGAGGAACGGGGAAGACAGTAGGGATGTTTGTTGATTTGTAAAGTAGATGTTTATGGGTAGTGTTGTGTTTTGTGGATACAGTAAGGGGTAAGGGAGGGGCCATGTAGGTTACCTGGTGGGGGGGGGGGGCGTACGATAGGAACGTACCTGTCTCACCTGGTTCCCATGTGCCCCCAGTGTGCATCACCTTACATTGCGTGCACTTTTGCGCCCTTACCACCTTACTCACTTGTTTCTTCTTTTGTCTCCCACCTCCGAGGATCTGGCTTTGGGGTAGAGAGAGAGGAGAGAGAGGTGCTGCCTGCGCAGTTGTGGGCCTGCACTTTCGCTGTTTGCTGCCGGGATCGATACACCATATGGACCGCAATGTTTGTGGCCACCCACAATGGACCGCAGTTCGTTTGCGGCCAAGCACCACCCGGGGATGGACCTATGGGTCAACGTGGCACCTATGCCAAACAGGTGAACCACTAACAGTTGGCCCCCTGACGGCCGCAATATAGAAATGGACGCGGTTGGCGCCTTTCTTTATTTTTGAAAAGAAGTAAGAAGGCCAAGTGCACCACACGAAGGCAAGACCAGCGGCAGAACATCGGCCGGCTGCGACACCACACAATGATTTATAAACACTTTATTGGTGCACCGGATGGTGCTCACTGTGTGATGGGGTGGTGCTTGATGCTTGGAAGGGGTGCTCTGCACGTTATTAAAGGCCGTCGGCCACAGAGCACTCGTGGGTTGGTGTATCGATGCTGGCAAGCGCGCTCTCTCTATGCATAACATCGGCATGTGTTCCTCCAAAAACAGGTCCTGGATCGTAGTGTAAATAGCAGCGTAGTCGTGTAAATAATGCTCCCTACCGGCTGTATGTGTAGTTTGAGAATTCTTTCCGGATTCGGTTATCCTGTGGGTGTGTTTCTGTGAGGAGAAGGGTGCAACGTCGCAGGGGGACATATTTACTCATTTGTGAATATCTGTAAAACTGTCGCACTCAGGGTAGAGTTAATAGTAGAGGGAACTACATTGCGTGCCACACTAAAGTAGGTAAAAATTTATCGGGTCGGGACGCCCCGAGGGTAGAGAAGGGTGCAATGTTGCGAATATGGAATTTGGCCTCCATATCCGCTTGTAAATATTCCCCTATTTCTCCAATACTCCCCAACTTTCCCCAATCCCCCATTCCCTAGTCCCATTGCATGTAAATAACACTCAGTAGAACCGACCTTCCCCTTATTCCCCCATTAAATGTCGTGCCCAGGTCCACCGCACCACACGTAGACAACTTTCGGACAGCTTGCTAGTTATTCTTAGTCTATGTCAGTTAAGGCCTCGTTTCCATTAATTATGACTCTTCGTTGCACCAGAATGTGATTATATGGCACCAGTAGTGAGTTTAGGACCTTTCCCATACCTCCTCCCATCTTCTTCCCCGTCTACAACAACAGAGGGGCACGGCGCTGCGCGGGGGGGAGTGTGCGTCCTCCCACCGGCTCGGTTAGCCGCCATCGACAATGCGCTCCAGACAACGCGCTCCAGACCATGCGCTCCACGGGGTTACCACAAAGGGGCTCCTTGTCAGCTCCTCGTCAAGGGCGGAGCCGGTAACCCCCCCGCACGCACCCAATGAGAAGCAACGTGCCGATTCCACGAGGCGGAGCTAACGAGCCGAGGGCGTGTCACTCCCCGCCGGATATACGCGGCCCCGCGCCGGATGTGACGTGAGATGCGCCCCCAGCTTGAGCAGACAAGACGCCATCCGAGCGCTGCGACCTCCCCGCATCTCTGGACCGGACCGAGTCGATTCTGACCTTTGAGCCCAGGTGCACCTGGAGCCATCGCTACCCGCCTGTCCTTTCCATCAATCCCCGTGTGAGTCAGCTTTGTCCCGTTTATCTGTCGTCTGTTGGGAATAATATAAGATTGTGTCTAAGTGCTTGTCTTTCTATGTTGTACCTCTCGTCCCTGTAATCTGACCTTCCGCACGAATATAATCTCCTCCGGAGGTCTTGAGAACCGTATCCCTGGTGTCGTCATTTTAATCCCAGCCGTGTGTCTGTTCCTTCATTGACCTAGCATCGCGCGACTAGTCAACGTTCGGCTTCGGGTATAATATCGAGTATAATCTTGTGCAGACGTGGTCATCCCAAAACCGCTCGGTGAATAACATCCAAGCCACGTCTGTAACAATATATATAGATATATATATATATATATATATATATATATATATATATATATATATATATATATATATATATATATATATATATACATACATACATACACACACACACACACACACACACACACACACACACACACACACACACACACACACACACACATACACAGTGAAACCTTGACTTACGAGTTTAATTAGTTCTGTGACCGAGCTCGTAACTCAATTTGCTCGTTTCTCAAATTAAATTTCCCCATTAAAATGAATTGAAATGCTATTAATCCGTTCCAGCCCCCCAAAAACCACACCAATTTTTTTTGAAATATACAGTATATATAAAAAATATCTCACGCTTTTGCGCGCCCGTAACCTCGTGCGCGAGGCCGCCATTTTGTGCGCCTGATACTCCCTCAACCACATTGCCATTGCTCTCCTCCTCCCTTTCCTCCACATACATTTCCCCGAGGTCCTGGGTTACCCCTAACCCGTCTATCTCCCCCACCGACATCCGATCGCCTTGATTGTCCATGGCGCGATCTCAAAATTCGGGTTTTATAAAACAACGCAATTTCGGCAGCTCGTAATTTTGACCAATTTTTTTTTTTTTTTTCTACACGTTTTAAAAATTTGGTTCGGGCCTCGTATCCCACTCCTAGACACCAATTGTTACGGGTCGCGGACAAGATGTTACTTTGGGCCGAGCGGATGGTCAACCGCGACCGTTACAGGATCCCCGATTAGCCCGACTCCCCCAACGTTGACCAATCGCGCCACAGGTATTCAATCGGGAAACCTCTAAAGCGACCGAATGTAAAGAGGAAGAGAGAAGAAGACAGAGTACGGAGGAATAACAGGATTTATTATACACACAAGCAAAAAGAAGGAGCGATCAAAGTTATTTACAAGCAATGGATGGAAGAAGCAGTCACACAGTGAATCGTTAGCTTATACTATTCAATTTACTTAAAAAACCCCAGGACAACATTCAAGACAGACGATGTTCACACTTACACGGGGGATATTGCAGGCAGGTATGGCTTGAGGATGGATGGTTGTTTTGGGAGGCAATGGAGGGTCCAGCGTGGATTGCTGCCTGGCGCGTCCTTTTCGTGGCCTGCGGCCCCTTAGCTGCCCCCTTAGCTGCAGCGCAGCTGGTCGCACGATGGCTCGCACACACCTGCTCGTTCAGGCGTCTTCCTTCTCCCCAGCAACAACGAGCGACAGCAAGCAAGAGGACGGGGTCAGAGCAAGAGGGTGGAGTGCGTCCCGCGGCGGCTTATATTGGTTTCTCACCGAACCTTCGCGCACTTTCTCGGGGGTTCCCGCTCCGCCCTCTCTTAGCCAAACCCCTTGTTCTGGGTTGGATGAGCGGGGCCGACTTACTCCTCCCCCCTATGACGAGGGGGGCGAACCGTCTTCTCTTGCCACTGCCCTTGTTCGTAATGGCCGCAAATGGCGAAAACCGGTCAGCAGCTGCAGGTAAGGCGCCGTCACGTTGCACAGCAGTTCAGTACTGCAATAAACGGTTGCTGTCAAAGCTCAAGTGGGGGAATCCCTGGCACTTGAGCTGCCATGGATCATCGGAGGGGCCTACGCTTTATTTCGTTTGATGCAATGCAGAGTCAATCTCGTGGGAAACACATATTTAGCCTACATAGAATAAGGAAATAAACGATTTAAAAAGATATATCGTGGCCTGTGTGTAAGTTTCATGGAATTAACTAGGAGGACGGCTGCGACCATTATTTACATTATGAGGGTGTTACACACAACAAAACCATACTTTTCACATTCGTTACACTTTCTCCAAAATTGTTACACTTCTCAAAACCGTTACACTTCTCAAATTCGTTACAATATATATATATATATATATATATATTGTTGCGGATATGAGGACTGTATATTTTTTTGATTGTGTGCTTTATTATTATTATTATTGTTTATTCTGCGCCCCCTGCCTCCGGAGCTGTGTAAAGGTGAAAGGGCATCCCATAATTAGTCCACAAGCATACACGTCAGCCAATAATAGAATACCCCTGTTCGATAGTTATATCTTATTCTGTGTTTTAGGGTAAGGCTGTGTCTCCCATTAATTGAAGTACTCCATTGCACCAGTGAAAGAGAATAGATCCCCTTTCATTCCCATCCCCAAAATCTCCATTTCCTTTCACATCCCCTTTCGTCATTGCCAAGCCTCGATTGCCAATTACATCCCCTCCAAAACCACCATTGAACATGTGCTCGGGTCGGGGAAGAGGGGCGTGCCCGCCCGTCGTCATCAAGGGCGGAGCCAGAGGGTCGCGTGACCAACCAGGGCCGAGGTGAGCACACCGATGGGCGTGTCCTGAAGGCCGGCGGCTTGATCGCCGGAGGCGCTATAAAGGCGCGCGCGCAAGTGGCGTAGAGGGTCGGTGGTGAAGAGTCGGTGGTGAGGAGTCGGTGGTGAAGAGTCGGTGGTGAGGAGTGAGTGGACCAAGAAAGAGAAAGAGTGGTTGGACCAAGAAAGAGAGTCGGTGGTGAGGAGTGAGTGGACCAAGAGAGAGAAAGAGTGGTTGGACCAAGAAAGACAAAGAGTGGTTGGACCAAGAGAGAAAGAGTGGTTGGACAGGGAGACGTGCAAGAGTGTTGTTGAGTTGAGGGTTTGGACCAGACGAGTCAGACGAGTCCTGGCAAAGCAAGCGGCGGCCACAGCAGCAACGACACCCAACAGCCGCTTGGGGCCTGGACGGCGGTTTTGAGCAGGGCCGCGAAGGAACGGCGGCTGCTAAACGCGCCGATCGTGCTGCAGGACCCCCTTGGACCTTCCTCTCCCTCCAGCCATCCACCTCCTGCCTTTCCACCCTTCTTGTGTACGTGAGTTTGTTTTGTTTGTTCTGTCCCTGGGTTAATTAAGTCTGTATAAGCTAGTATTTGCACTGTGTCACCTGCGTCTTATGTGTTGTAAATAAACGTGACTGCTTTCTTTTTGCTTGTGTGTATAATAAATCCAATTACTCTTCTGTCCGTCTTCTCGTCTTATTCCTTTTCCTCTTTGCATTCGGTCGTTTTAGAGTTTTCCAGATTGGGCAGCTGCGGTGCGATACGGCCAAAGTTTGGGGTGAATCGGGTGAGTTGGGGAAGAGTCGGGGAACAACTGTTCGGTCGCGGAGCCTTCGCTCGGCAAACAACATCCTAAACCGCGATCAGTAACAATATATATATATATATATATATATATATATATATATATATATATATTGTTACAGACGTGGCTTGGATGTTATTTACCGAGCGGTTTTATGGTATGACCACGTCTGCACAAGTTACCCGATTGTGCCCGAACGTTGACTAATCGCGCTATGCTAGACCAATGAAGGAAAAAGAAGACACCCGGCTGGATCACAATAACACAATACAACACCAGGGGTTCAGTTCTCAAGACCTCCGGAGGAGGTTATATTAAGGCGGAAGGTTAGATTACAGGGACAAGAGGGAAACATAGGAAGGTGGGCACTTAAACACACTTATATTAACCCCAACAGACGACAAATAAACGGGACAAGGCTCACTCACACGGGGTTTGATGGCAAGGAAATCGGGTAGCGATCGCTCCAGGTGCACCTGGGCTCAGGGCAGGATCACGTACGGTCCAGTTTAAGAGATGCGGTGGAGGTATTGCAGCGCTCGAGGGGTGGCGACTTCTCTCTCCAGGCTGGGGGCGCATCTCACGTCACATCCGGCGCGGGGCCGCGTATATCCGGCGGGGAGTGACACGCCCTCGGCTCGTTAGCTCCGCCTCGTGGAATCGGCACGTTGCTTCTCATTGGGTGCGTGGGGGGGTTACTGGCTCCGCCCCTGACGAGGAGCTGACAGCCAGCCCCTTCGGGGTAACGCCGTGGAGCGTATGGTCATGGCGGGTAACCGAGCCGGTGTGAGGACGCACACTCCCCGCCCCTCTGTTGTTGTAGTCGTAGTTGTAGTTGTAGTTGTAATTGTTGTTGTAGTTGTTGTTATTGTTGTTGTTTGGGGAAGAAGATGGGAGGAGGTATGGGAAAGGTCCTAAACTCACTACTGATGCCATATAATCACATTCTGGTGCAACGAAGAGTCATAATTAATGGAAACGAGGCCTTAACTGACATAGATTAAGAATAACTAGGAAGATGTCCGAAAGTTGTCTACGTGTGGTGCGGTGGACCTGGGCACGACATTTAATGGGGGAAGAAGGGGAAGGTCGGCTCTACTGATTGTTATTTACATGCAATGGGACTAGGGAATGGGGGATTGGGGAAAGTTGGGGAGTATTGGAGAAAATAGGGGAATATTTACAAGCGGATATGGAGGCCAAATTCCATATTCGCAACATTGCACCCTTCTCTACCCTCGGGGCGTCCCGACCCGATAAATTTTTACCTACTTTAGTGTGGCACGCAATGTAGTTCCCTCTACTATTAACTCTACCCTGAGTGCGACAGTTTTACAGATATTCACAAATGAGTAAATATGTCCCCCTGCGACGTTGCACCCTTCTCCTCACAGAAACACACCCACAGGATAACCGAATCCGGAAAGAATCCTCAAACTAAACATACAGCCGGTAGGGAGCATTATTTACAAGACTACGCTGCTATTTACACTACGATCCAGGACCTGTTTTTGGAGGAACACATGCAGATGTTATGCATAGAGAGAGCGCGCTTGCCAGCATCGATACACCAACCCACGAGTGCTCTGTGGCCGACGGCCTTTAATAACGTGCAGAGCACCCTTTCCCAGCATCAAAAGCACCACCCCACCACCAATCGGTGCAGTCACCATTGTTCAATGATTAAAAATAAATGCGACAACCCCTAACCCTGCAGGTGTCTCTTGCTCTTCGTGTGGCCTTCAGTGGTGTTAATTAACAGTGGTTCACCTTTATGGCATAGGTGCCACGTTGACCCATAGGTCCATCCCCGGGTGGTGCTTGGCCGCAAACGAACTGCGGTCCATTGTGGGTGGCCACAAACATTGCGGTCCATATGGTGTATCGATCCCGGCAGCAAACAGCGAAAGTGCAGGCCCACAACTGCGCAGCCAGCACCTCTCTCTCCTCTCTCTCTACCCCAAAGCCAGATCCTCGGAGGTGGGAGACAAAAGAAGAAACAAGTGAGTAAGGTGGTAAGGGCGCAAAAGTGCACGCAATGTAAGGTGATGCACACTGGGGGCACATGGGAACCAGGTGAGACAGGTACGTTCCTATCGTACGCCCCCCCCCCCCCACCAGGTAACCTACATGGCCCCTCCCTTACCCCTTACTGTATCCACAAAACACAACACTACCCATAAACATCTACTTTACAAATCAACAAACATCCCTACTGTCTTCCCCGTTCCTCCCATAAACCAAATTCGTCTTCTCTCCCTCCTAACCAATCAAATTTGCCATTTTCAACTCTCATCAAAATTTGCCATCTCCAACTGCACATCAAAATTTGCCATCACCAATTCATCATCAGTCCCTCCTAAGGAGGGAGAGATGGAATCACCCCAATGTCTCATCCACGTCGTGATGCGTCTCACAAATCCAACAGCAATTCTCATTTCTGCAACACAAACAAAGAAAACACAGGTGTGGAGTCATCATCATCACCACAGGCAAGTGGCTGCGTATGGTGCGACAGGTTCATTAATCCTAACTATTTCCTAAATGACTTTAACAACTTTACACTACCCGGGGTCTCTCTCCGGCCAAACCATTGGCCCTCTTACACTATGGGTTCTAAAAACCAATTCCCATTGGCCAAACTGTGGTGCTCTTCAATTTGGGGTCTCACTCCCCCGATTCATCTCCCGGTGCCCTCGCACAATTTCTGGGCTGTGGCGTGTACCTCTCCCAGTGGGTCTACCCACCTGCACACCTCCACCACTGCAGTTGCCTCCGAGCTTACCTGCTCCTCACCCTAACCTAACTACCTGGGGAAGGCCCTCTGGCTCTCTCCCCACTCCGTGCCCTCTCTGGCACTGGGCTGCCCGATCCACACCCGGGATCCTCAGGCACCCACTCACAACTACCGGCTCCCAGAGCCCACCTGCGGCCTCACCTGGCCGACATCCTCACAGTGGTGGAGTGCCCAACCAACTACACACACTAACAGGCTACACGCCCAGCCATTTCCACAACACTAATGCACCCATCCACAACACCATTCTGCCACCGCACCACAAATGCCAATATCCAACCACAATTTACCTGCACCCTCTACCTAACACTTACACTACCCGCCCCGGGTACTCGTGAAAGGGGTCCACTCTTCCCCCATCCACACCTTCGCACCACGCACACCACTCCATACCACTTACTCCAACTCTCTCCACACACCTGTACTTGCACACCTGTGCTCTCACACCTGGTGCCACCTGCACCCTTCTCTCCCCAAGCGCATTCGCGCTGATCCACACACTCACTACTCATACACTGCTCCACACACCTGTCCAGTTGCACACCTGTGCAATCACACCTGTTCAATTCTCACAAACACGGCATCATCTCAGCTAACTACTCCCTGCTGAAACTTGCGCTTCCCAGTCGTCCCTTTAAACTATTGCGCTCCCTCGTCATTATCATCCATACTAATCTACCTGCGTCCCCACTACAGGTATCAGTCACTAACTAAACTTAACGTCACCTAAGGTCATCTTCTCTAGATCCCTATCAATATAACCTAACCCACCCGGGCTAGTTTTCACTGCCATACACCCCATAAACTATTGCTCCTTTGCCCCCCTCATGGGAAAGGTGGCAGGGATGCCATCCCACCACATCGGGGGTCTCTCACTACCAATTTTGCACATCAAATTTCAACAAATCAAAAATTTGCCAATCACTACCCATCATCTGCCAATCACTACTGCCAATCCTTTGCCAATCACCAAATTTTGTTTTTCTCCAATTTTGGGTCCAAAACACTAACCTCATCACCCGTCTACTCACTAATACCTCTCGGTGCGCCAATTCCCGTCCAAAGCCCGGCTTCGTAAAGCCAAGCAATGGATGCTGGTTGTTCTGTGCCAGTGGCTGGCTGCATCCTGCCTTCGGTGCAGGGAAGGAGGTTTACCCGGCCCGAGATCCCACGCACCTTCTCGGCACGGAGCCATCCCATGGCTCGATCTCGGCCTGCCGGAATGCCTCACCAAAAAGTGGTCGCCATGACGACTCTTTCTATCGGGCCGCCCGCTCCGCCTAGTGGAGCACGGACGTTCAAAGCGAGGCCCAGCACGGATCGCGCACGGCGGTCCTTTTGAACCCGCCGTGGCTCGGATCCCCGCTGGTTCTCGCGGCACGCGAAGCCCGGCACGCACCGAGGGCCCGCTTCGGCTAAAAGTCGACCTGACCTTTAACCCGTGTAACGTCGATGCTTCACCTGCATGCTTACACCCCGCAGCCCGTTCCTTGCTCATACATGCAGCTGTTCCCATTCTCCTTGTACCGTTCCTTACACACCCAGGTACACCCATTCCACTCACAGCCTTGGTCACACACCTGACCACCGAACACTTTGGCACACATTCGTTGGTAGCACACCTCACCAATACACCTCTTCGCGCCCCCTCCTCGGTCACCTCCTCTGTGACAATCACAGGTGTGCCCTCATTCGCACACCCAACCACGTGCCTCACTACCAATTCCAGCGTGCATTCCCACTCACGCTCTACCATTCCAGGTGTGCATCCTTCCATCCCAGGTGTACATCCTCGCTCACCTGTCACAACTAACTCACCCTCCTTGTCACTCTCACTACTCTCACCTCCATTCTTGACAGCGCACTCACCCTTTCTCTTGACAGCACACTCTTTCCCCATGCACCTGTCCGTCACACACCTTTCTCGCGCACACTCTCCCGTTACACCCTCTGTAACACTCACCACAGGTGGACACTCTTCCTTACTTCTGACAGCGCACTCTTTCCTCATGCACCTGTCCGTCACACACCTTTCTCGTGCACACTCTCCCGTCACACCCTCTGTAACACTCACCACACCACGCTTCCATGTGCTCCCTCGCACACGCGCTACGACCGACTCACTCTCGCCAGCACCCTCACTCCTTGGCACGCACTTTTTCCTCACACACCCCAGAGTCGGACTTTCTCGCACACCTCCTCTTTCGCACACCAGACCTGTCGCACACTTCACCAGTGGCCTCTCACGAACACCCGGGTCCATCTCGAACCCCAAGCCTCTTAAATCACCTGGCGCATCATACGCACGACCATATTGGTCACCACTTACACCGGGTCCTCTTTCTCTTCGCTTCTCCTCCATCACCTGCGAATCCCTCATCCGGTTAATGAGCACATCATCACGATCCGAACACAGACTTTGGACCAATTCTTTTACTTCCTCCTTTATCTCTTTCTTATCCTCTCTCCGTCGCTTCTTAATTTCGCTCACCCCTTCTTCCACTTCTTCTAATTTTTGCTTCATCTCCTTCATCTCTTCGTGCGCCCCTTTAAGTTCTTCCTCTAACTCCACTTTATTTTTTTCTATGTGCTCCCGCACCTCCCGCTCTTTAACCTCCATTACCTCTACCACCTTGTCCATTTTCCTCGTCAGGTCCTCATGTACCGTCTGGCACTCTTTTTTAATTACCCCTACGTCCTTTTTCATCTCCTTCTGTGTCGATTTTAAACCCTCTATTACCGCTGTGTTCTTCTTTACCTGGTCCCCCAACTCCTTTTGTCCCACTGTCAGTTGTTCTACTCCCAGCGTCAACTCCTCTATACCACCTTGCAATTTTACAGTCCCCTTTCTCACCTCTTTCTCCATGCGCTCCTTACAGTGCCTCACCTCCTCGCGCACTCCTCCGACCTCCTCACTCACTCCTCTTCTGATCTCCTCTCCCATCACTTGCATCTCCTGCCCAGATGCCACCCTCATCTGCTCCATTTCCTCCCTGTGAGCATCCAGTTTGGTTTCTACCCCCATTCTGACCCCCTCTATCTGCTGCTCCATTTGTTTAACTTCCCTTTCCGCTTGGTCCCTCATGTCCCTCAATTTGCCTTCCATACTGTTTTCTAACCCCTCTAACCCATTTTTCACTCCCTCTATTTGATTCTCTTGAGCGGCCATTCTGTTTTCTACCCCCGTTAACCCATGTTTCACTCCTTCTATCTGATTCTCTTGAGCGGCCATTCTGTTTTCTACCCCCGTTAACCCATGTTTCACTCCTTCTATCTGATTCTCTTGAGCGGCCATTCTGTTTTCTACCCCCGTTAACCCATTCTTTACTTCTTTTATCCCGTTGTCTAACCCCTCAAATTTCTTTTCTAATCCCTCACCGGTACCCCTCATTTGGCCCTCCAATCGCTCACCCTGAGCATCCATCCGGTTCCCCATTACCCCCATTTGCTCACTCTGAGCATCCATCCGGCCCTCCAATCGCTCACTATTCTGGGCCATAAGGGCCTTCATTTGTATGAAAAAAAGGCCCCAATCCATCGGGGGCGCTGCCACGGTCGCTGGCGCGGTGATCAGCGAGGCGCCATTTTGCGCGCCCGCTTCTTCGTGCGTGACGGCGCTATTTTGCGAACCTGCCGCCCTCACTGCTTCGCTCTCCTCCTGTCCCTCATTTTGGTCCTGGATCGACCCTACCTCACTCTCCTTTACCGGACCCCAGCTGTCTTGATCCGCCATAGCGCGACTTTCAAAATTCGGTTTTTATTTTTTTATTTTCGTAAAACAAATTCAAATTTCGCCGTTATAATTTCGCGCGGGAAACGCGCTCCGAATCGATTCGGTCGAGCGCCGTACGCGCTCCGGCTCGATTTTCCCTCCCAAAATTTGGGCCTAACTAATTTAGTCCCGGGTTCGAATTCCACTCCTCGACACCAATTGTTACAGACGTGGCTTGGATGTTATTTACCGAGCGGTTTTATGGTATGACCACGTCTGCACAAGTTACCCGATTGTGCCCGAACGTTGACTAATCGCGCTATGCTAGACCAATGAAGGAAAAAGAAGACACCCGGCTGGATCACAATAACACAATACGACACCAGGGGTTCAGTTCTCAAGACCTCCGGAGGAGGTTATATTAAGGCGGAAGGTTAGATTACAGGGACAAGAGGGAAACATAGGAAGGTGGGCACTTAAACACACTTATATTAACCCCAACAGACGACAAATAAACGGGACAAGGCTCACTCACACGGGGTTTGATGGCAAGGAAATCGGGTAGCGATCGCTCCAGGTGCACCTGGGCTCAGGGCAGGATCACGTACGGTCCAGTTTAAGAGATGCGGTGGAGGTATTGCAGCGCTCGAGGGGTGGCGACTTCTCTCTCCAGGCTGGGGGCGCATCTCACGTCACATCCGGCGCGGGGCCGCGTATATCCGGCGGGGAGTGACACGCCCTCGGCTCGTTAGCTCCGCCTCGTGGAATCGGCACGTTGCTTCTCATTGGGTGCGTGGGGGGGTTACTGGCTCCGCCCCTGACGAGGAGCTGACAGCCAGCCCCTTCGGGGTAACGCCGTGGAGCGTATGGTCATGGCGGGTAACCGAGCCGGTGTGAGGACGCACACTCCCCGCCCCTCTGTTGTTGTAGTCGTAGTTGTAGTTGTAATTGTTGTTGTAGTTGTTGTTATTGTTGTTGTTTGGGGAAGAAGATGGGAGGAGGTATGGGAAAGGTCCTAAACTCACTACTGATGCCATATAATCACATTCTGGTGCAACGAAGACTCATAATTAATGGAAACGAGGCCTTAACTGACATAGATTAAGAATAACTAGGAAGATGTCCGAAAGTTGTCTACGTGTGGTGCGGTGGACCTGGGCACGACATTTAATGGGGGAAGAAGGGGAAGGTCGGCTCTACTGATTGTTATTTACATGCAATGGGACTAGGGAATGGGGGATTGGGGAAAGTTGGGGAGTATTGGAGAAAATAGGGGAATATTTACAAGCGGATATGGAGGCCAAATTCCATATTCGCAACAATATATATATATATATATATATATATATATACAGTGGTACCTCGGCTTACGAGTGCCCCAACGTACGAGTTTTTCGGGATACGAGCCGTCGCTCGGGCGGTTTGTTGCTTTGGGATACGAGCCGAGACCCGATGTACGAGCTCAAAAAATTTATTTTTTTGAATTTTCCGGTTGTGGCTTCCGGTTCCGGTCACGCGGTTATCTTGCCGTGAAAGCATCTCTGCTTGGATATAAAACACGCAATCGTCGAAATACATGAGCGAGGAATCTCCTTGCTCCAGCCGGTGACGTCATCGGCGGGGATCCCCGCCTCCAGAGTGGCTGGTCACGTGACCGCCAAAGCGTGTCGCGCGTGCGGGTATAATGAGCTACACCTGTGGATCACGTGACCACGGAAGCACGCCTCGCTTGAGAGGCATGGCTTTCGGTTTGCGTTTTGCTTTATAAGGCGCGATAAATGGGCTTTTGAGTGTTAGCGGTTCATGGCGTTGACGGTTCATGGCGGTTCATGGCGGTTGACGGTTCATGACGGTTCATGGCGTTGACGGTCAAAAACCCATTACATCAATTTTACCAGGCACTGTACAGTAAGTACAGTGGACACCAAATGCACGGTGGAAGGCTAGAAGTAGAAGATCGTCCAAGACAAGTGAGAATAAGCCATACTTTGGAGGAGATGACGTCATTCGCTGGTCCGATAACCAAAGATGTGGTATAAAAAACCAGGTGAGCTAACAATGCAGCAATGAAGGAATTCGGCCAAGGCACCGGCACACAACGACCTACCTACATCGAAAGACTCAATGCCAATGGTGACAGAAGCCAAGACGGCCGGCTTAAACACCGCCGAAAGACCACGGTGTACCAACTTACGATGCAGAACATCTTGCACTTAATATGATGACAACAGGTGCCATCCTCTGACGTACCATTACAGGTACAGGTACAGTACACGTGAGCACAGAGCAAAAGTTCACTGAAACCGAGATTAAGAAAAAAGAAAAAACACCTCGTGGTCCGTGCTCGATATCCGAGTTTCAATCTTTTCAAACACATGATGCTCTCGGTCACGGTATCTCCTGCGAGCTGCTTCTCCTTCAACCACACAAACAACAACTTCTCCATATCTTCATGGATAGAGGTCCGGAGCTTTGAAATAATCGTAACGCCCTTGGCTGGCGTTATAGCCTTTATGGACTCCTTCTGCTTCAAAATCGTACATATCGTAGAAGGAGTACGATCGTACTGCCTCGCCAAGTCGACAACACGCACACCTCACCTGGCATGCTCTTCTCCTCTGCTTAATAAAACCAGTTTATTTCTTTACATTCTCTTCTATTATGTACAGTATATACGAGGTCGTGCTTGTTTATACATTATTTGTTATTTATAAAGTACATTTTTGTTATTTAAAAGCACCTAACAAAAAAAATTGGTGTTTTTTTTTTGAGGCTGGAACGGATTAATAGCATTTCAATGCATTTGAATGGGAAAATTTGCTTTGACTTACGAGCGATTTGGCTTACGAGCTCCGTCACGGAACGGATTAAACTCGTAAGCCGAGGTACCACTGTATATATATATATATATATATATATATATATATATATATATATATATATATATATATATATTTATATATTTATATATATCTATATTTATATATTTATATATTTATATATTTATATATATATATATATATATATTTATATATATATTTATATATTTATATATATATATATATATATTTATATATATATATTTATATATATATATATATATATATATATATATATATATATATATATATTGTTGCGGACGCGGTTAAGATGTTATTTTGACCGAGCGGTTGGTATGACCGCGACGGAACAGTTATTCCCCGATTCCACCCAAACTTTGGCCGTATCGCACCGCCGCTGCCCAATCTGGAAAACTCTAAAACGACCGAATGCAAAGAGGAAAAGGAATAAGACGAGAAGACGGACAGAAGAGTAATTGGATTTATTATTTACACATATAAGTAGGAAGCAAGCAGTCACGCTTATTTACAGGGACATGAGACGCAGGTGACACAGTGCAATCTTTAGCTTATACAGACTTATTGTTACTACCCAGGACAGCACGAACAAAACAAACTCACGTACGCAAATGGATGGAAATTGCAGGCAGGAATGACAGGAGGTGGGTGGCTGGAGGAAGGCCCGGAGCTGGCTGGAGTTTGATCCCGCACGGGACGTCGGGCTGGACCTCGACGGCCGCCGATGCCACCGATCCTGTCGTGTGCGCGGGGTAGCGGGTCGGAGCTGCTTGGTGGAGCCAAGCCAACGCTGCTGGTGGGGGGTCTGGCGTGACGGGTTCTCTCGCGTGACGGGTTCTCTCTCTTACTAACTCCAGGACTCTTTTTCTCTTGCTTAGTCCAACTCTTCCTCACCACCGACAACTCAACGCAACCCCTCCACTCTCCGCAAACACTGACCACCACTGACGACCAACCCAGCTCTGACCAAAAAAACCACACACTCCGCTCTTGTCGTAGCTCATCCCGTCAAAGCTCATCTGCCTTGGACACGCCCTGCCTGCGGGTTATATAGGCCCCGCCCCTCATCCTTCGCGAACCTCCTCGATGTTTCTCTCCACACCCTCTCCAAGTCCAACCCCTTGTTCGTGGTTGGTTGAGTGGGGCTGACTCACTCCTCCCCTCTATGACGAGGTGGGGACCCGCCTTTCTTCCCCAACCCTGCCTCGTGGTCAATGGCGGATGAAGGGAAAACCGCCCAACATGCAGTTGGCAATGCGAATTGCAATTGACGAAAAGGGGGGAATGGAAGTGTTGGGAGTGGGAATGAAGGGAATCTATCTCTTTCACTGGTGCAATGGAGTATTTCAATTAATGGGAGACACAGCCTTACCCTAAAACACATAATAAGATATAACTATTGAACAGGGGTATTCTATGATTGGCTGTGGTGTGGATGCTTTATGGACTAATTATGGGATGCCCTTTGACCTTTACACAGCTCCGGAGGCAGGAGGCGCAGAATAAACAATAATAATAATTCACACAATCAAAAAAAATATACAGTCCTCATATCCGCAACAATATATATTTGTTGTGGAAATGAGAATTGTGTTGTTTTTTTTTTGTGTAATAAATTGTAAAATATCACCCTCCTTCCTCCAGTTGTTGTGTATAAAGGTCAAAGGGCGTCCCTTAGTTAGGTCATATACCATCACGTTAGCCAATCATAGATTTCCTCCTTGTTGGTAGTTATTTCCTTATTCTGGGTATTAGGTTAAGGCTTTGTCTTCCATTAATTAATACTCAATTGCACCGAATTCAAATAGAGTAGATTCCCTTTCATTTCCATTCCTAAAGCCTCGATTGCCAACTGCATTCGCCGCCATTGCCATGTGCTCCGGCTCGGAGAAGAAAGGCGTGTCTCCACCTCGTAATAGAAAGGAGTGAGTCGGCCCCGCTCAACCAACCCAGCCAAAGGGGTTTGGCTTGAGCGGGCGGAGAAAGAATGATCGGGGAGGTTCAAAAAGGTGAGAGGGAGGGGCATATATAACCCGCACCACGAGGCCCCCACCTCAGACGAGCTTGAGAGAGAGACAGGAGACGCGTAAGAGAGAAGCCCTGAGAGCAAGCATTGAGAGAGAGTCCTGAGAGCAAGCGTTGAGAGAGAGACAGTCCTGAGAGCAAGTAAGAGCAGTACCACGCAGCTTTGACTCCACCAGGCAGCGTTGGCTCCACCAGGCAGCTCCGACCCGTTACCCCGCGGGAGCCAGATTGCGGTGGCATCAGTGGCCGTCGAGGTCCAGCCCGACGTCCCGTGCGGGGTCAAGCTCCAGCCAGCTCCGTGCCTTCCTCTCCCTCCAGCCATACACCACCTGCCGTTCCTGTCATCATCCCCCGTGTAAGTGTGCTTGTAGTCTGTCTTTGTCTTGTCCTGGGGTATTAATTAAGACTGTAGGTAAGCTAGCATTGCACTGTGTCTCCTTGATTCCTTCTGTCTTTATTTTATTATCTTTCCTTCTTCCTTGGTTATTTTGGTCCTGTAAATAATAGTAATAAATATAGTAGCATTTCCAACCCTTTTGCCTTCGTCTTCCTTTTCTTCACATCCTTGTCGTTTTGGTGATTTCCCAATTGAATACCGGTGGCACGATTTGGCCAACGTTTAAGGAATCGGGTCTAGTCTTGGTAAACGGCTCACGCCGCAGTTCGCTTCGCTCGGCGCAACATCCATTACGCTGCGGCCGTGAGCGGGGGGTGTTCCTTCGCGTACCGGGAAGCGCTGGTATTTAGGTCATAGGACTTGTGGGCCTAAAACCCTACCCAGCGCCGACCGGGCGTGGCGTCATACCCCCGGGACCACGTCGGTCAGTAACAGACGAGGGGCTTAATCCCCCCTCGATAACGGGAACCGAAGCCAACGTCGGGTTCCGTAACAATATATATGTGTGTGTGTGTGTGTGTGTGTGTGTGTGTGTGTGTGTGTGTGTGTGTGTGTGTGTGTGTGTGTGTGTGTGTGTGTGTGTGTGTGTGTGTATGTATCAACGTACGTATCAACGTACGTATCAACGTATGTACGAACGTATCAACCAACCAATGTACCAACCTTGGTTCCCTACATAATGAACTTGGTTTGACAAAATGTTAGAATTCAAGGAGTGAAAGATTTTTGGTAACTTGAGTAACAAAATAATGCACTCTCCCGTGTCTCCAGACCACGGCCTGATTTCTACTATCGATGCTTTCCTGATGGACTTTCCAATTCTAGGATGGATTGTTCTGGCTTACCCACAGAGGTCTCGGAAGGTTTGAAAAGTTTCCCCAGTGGTCACTCATCTCGTAAGTAAGCTTCACACTTGTTGTTTTACTTCCCCAACAAATCAGATCTCTTTGGGAGATTTTTTGGGAGGTTTTTCCCTCCTCTATTGCCTTTCTCTCATTTAACCCATAAAGCGCATCGGGCTATGATCGTGGCCGACACGTATGAGTTTAAAATGATGTCAACCAAAAGAACGAATCATGACCTTTCTTACAATGTATGTATATTACCTGGGTAACTTATGAAAGCTTGCTTCTAATTGGTGTAGAAGAGCCAATTATAAAATAGCATGTCTGCCCTACTAACCAGTAAATTCAGCAATTTATGGGTTAATTTTTTTGCATGAGTACTGTTACGGGGTCCTCCCCTATCCCCTGATCTCGGTAAACCTCCGAACCCCGAGAGGGTCCCCGGCAGAAAGATATGTTATCCTTGGTTGAAATTAATCAATAATGAAACCCTCAATGAAACCATCAAATGAAATAATCAAATCAATAATGAAACCACACCAAGGGTTATGAACAAACAATAATATATTATAAATCACACCGGAATCACGACACAAATAATAATAACAATTCACCCTACAATCCCTATCTGAAGATGGTACCACCTTATCTAGTCCTTTACCCAAACTCACGGCACTCCCCCAATGTCTCTGTACCCCTCCAAGGCGAAGTCGATTCGCTCCAGCGATCGTTGGATCAATGTCCAATCAAAATCAATTGAGGCGTGGACGATCGAAGCAACCCAGAGGTCACGTGGTCCAACACCCCGCAAAATAGCGGTGGGATGGAAACCCTCCCAAAGACGCGCTCCGACGTACACATTTGCGGTTCAATCAGCGAGTCTTTATCCATGAGTCAGCGAATCTCCTTATAATCCTCCGAAAGCCACTTTCTGGCACAGCCGTCCCCGGAAACCCACCGGGGAATAATGCCCGGCCGACGCGACGAAAACCTTTTCACTGAAGGTAGCGCACGTGGCGAAATGGCGGACGGCTTTCACTCGAGCCGGGGCTTTGAGGCAAGGATACTCCAGAACGTCAATGCAGATACCCGACTACCCAGGCTCCACAGCACTCCGGCGATATCACCTATCGCACGAACTTCCTTTCAAGGACGCAAAGTACACTCGCACTGTACGCTCGACCGCTCGGTCCGAGCTTCCACCAAAACGTCTTTCACGATCTCCTCACGCCTCTTCTTCCTCGCTCCCTTTTTCTTCCGGGTCACGATCCGATTTCCGGCCACATTTTACCAGGAGCGCTTTTAAACCTTTTAACCACAATAACCCTTTCCCTTAAGCCACAATAAGCATAATATCTAGAACCAACAATGATAACAATAACAACCATAATTAGGGCCGAATCCGTAACAGTACGTCATACTGCCTTTGGTTTGGGAATCATTGTTTTGTATTTTTTTATGAGTAAACAGAACAATCAGTGCAATATGATTGATTCCATCCCTGTCAACTGTTACGGATTCGTCACTTCCGTCTTTGTGGTTTTCATCCACTGGAAGCATTTTTAGTTTCATATACTATTATTGTTATATGCATGTGCATGCATGCATGTTTCATTTAAAATGCATGTTGTTGTTGTTGTTGTATACTATTATTGTTATAGTTTGAGCCTGGTGTTGGCTTAGCGGTTAGGGCGCCGGCTTGGGATCCTAGGGTCCTGGGTTTGAATCCCGGTCGATCGCTAAATTAACACCAGGGGGGTTGACTCAGCCTGTCATCCTTCCGAGGTCGGCAAATTGAGTAACGGCTTGCTGGGATGAATGATCCCGGTGTGTACCCCGGTTTAGAATAGGTACACCGTATCCCTGCGCATCGTAAGAGGCGACCAAGGGTTGGCGCCAGGAAGGGCATCCGGCCATAAAAACATTGCCTCAAACAGGGAACCATTATTGTCATGGGACCCGCAAGGCTAACCCCCGCTCCAGCGGGGAAAATTGCCTTTAAAAAACGATCATTCATTCATTCATTCATTCATTCTTTTGAGTGAAATGGAGATAACTGTCTTCAAAAGTAAAAATTAGTGTTTTAAAAGAAAAACGAAATGGATCGGGAGAAACCAGAAGAAGAAGAAGAGGAGGCTGAAGCGGATCAAGTGAGATCAGGAAAGAAAGGCCGATCTGCTTGGAGGTGTCGAGCGGACGCTGGCAAACGTTGGTCACGAGCGAATATTGGTTTCCCCGGGAAAGGGATTCCTGTGACAGAGTCGTTATCGCTGTGGCAGATAAACCTGCGTGACGGGTTTGCGGTTGGTTCCGAAAGTGAATCGTTGTTGGAGAGCAGGTACGCCTCCATTACGGGCCCGTCCGCCATTTCACCTCGCTCCAGCCATTTCACCGCGCCCCAGCCGTTAGCCTGGTTCGTGTGTGTGTGTCGTTGATTTCGTTTGGGAATTCGTGGTTTTCAGGCTTGGGGAGCTGCTGCTTGTTCATATCGGCATCATTGTCTGGTGAACCGAAGGTGTGAATTCCCAGTCGCCTTTTGGGTGAACTTTTGCCTGACCGACGTCGGCCCGACACCCACCCAGCGGCTCTTCGGCAGCGTCGACTGTCAGCCGTCCTGGGTTCTGGTCTCAATACGACCTTTTTCTTGTGATCACCGGAGCATGGATCGACTTTGGGCCTGGTGCCGTGACAGTGACTTTGAGGGTGTTACATTTTGCTCACGTGGAGTACCGTGAGTTATTCAGTTAAGAAACTGGCGGTACCATCATAGGAAGTATATGGTATTTTGTTGTGCAATTGAAGTTCTATTGTACTTGTGCACGTTGTTATTATTGTACGCTATCAATACAATACTTGGTTTTTTGTAACAACTGATTGGTGTGGTTTCACCATTGGTCATTGGCACACATAATAGCACATCTTTCTGCCGTGACTCCTTTCGGGGCTCGGAGGTACACCGTGACCGGGGTTTGGGGAGAAGCACGTAACAGAAATTGGGGGCTCGTCTGGGATTGAATTCCCCAACATTCCCAAAATTCCCAAATTTGGAATTTTCTAACATTCCCAAATTTTTCTGAAAATTTGGAATTTTTTGTGTGAAGGTTAACAGGTGCTAACTAATAGTCACCATGGTGTTTGACGTAGAAAAGTTTGCTACGTCCCCTAACGAGGCACAGTTCCAGGCGTTAAAAAGATCGGAACTCATGATATTGGCCAAATATTGTAACTTGGAGGTCCGAGTTAGTATGAAGAAAGCAGAGATTCAGACATTGGTGGTAGAATCTCTAGTGGGCCAATGGACATGGGAAGATGTAGCTTTGGATTGGTTACCAGAGGAAAAAGGAAATATGGAGTTCCGGAAAATGGAGATGCAACCACAGAGCCAGGAAAGGTGTTACGGATTCGTCACTTCCATTGTGGTGGTTTTCATCCACTGTAAACATTTCTGATTCCATGTACTATTATTGTTTTCAAAAGGTTTATTGTTTATGAACTGTTTTCAAAAGGTGAAAAAGTTCGAGTTAAAAGAAACAGGAAACCGGATCGGGAACCGGATGACGAAGAGGAAGAAGAGGAAAAGAAGGCGGAGCGAGTGGAGTCGGACAAGAAAGCCGAGCTGCTCCGAGTTCTGAAGCGAACGTTGTCGAACGGGAGTCACTAGCGAACTTTCGGGTTTCCCGGGAAAGGGATTCCTGCGACAGAGTCGTCATCGCTGTGACCGATCAACCTGCGTGTCAGGTTTTTGGCGGTGGATTCCGAGGAGAATTATCGTCGGGCCGTTGCGTCTCGAGAACGGGCCGTGGGCCATTTTGACTGGCGCGCTTTGCGCGTCGAGCAAGGTTTCTTTGCTTCGCTTCAGCCTTTGCGCGTTGCACAAGGTTTTTCTTTGCTTCACTTCAGCAGTTTTCACCGCATTCAGACGTATCTGGTGTGTGTGTGCAACGCGGCTTTTGAACATAAAATTGCGGTTTGCCGACTGTGAGCTGTGAAACGTCCATACCCGAGGGTGTGATCTCTCAGTCGCCTGGAGGGCGCCTTTGGATTTCCCAGTCGCCTTGAGGGCGCCTTTGCCCCGCTTTGGCAGCGGGACTGTTCTTGCCATCCGAACGGGATTCTGGTCTCGATTGGACATTGTTCTGGCGATCGCTGGAGCGAAACAACTTTAGCTTAAAGCCGGGAATAAGAGACATTGGGAATGTTCTTGGTTCACTCACTTGGAGCACAGTGAGTTATATGTTACGAAACTGATGGTACCATCATAGGACATATTGATTGTACTTTTGATTACTATTATTGTTGTACTGTTATTCTTGTGTGATCTTAATACAATATTTGTTTGTGAGTAACAATTGGTGTGGCTTCTCCATTGATCTTTGACATACAGAATAACACAGTTTTCTGCCGTGACTCCTCTCGGGGCTCGGAGGTACACCGTGACCAGGGGGTCGGGGAGGAGCACGTAACAAAGGTTAAAAGAGTTGGAATGGAAAGTGGAAAAGGAAAGAGCAGAACAGGAACGAGAACTCGAGGAGATACGAGCAGAGGAAAGGAGAGCCGAAAGGGATTTAAAGGAACGGGACATGGAGTATCAGAGGGAACTTAAACTCGAGGAGCTTGAAGTACTGGAGGAACAGAGAGAAGTAGTATCCATGCCGGCTAGTTCGACAACCCGTCAGAACTCTTGGGATTTTTTTTTTTTTTTTTTTTTTTTGGGGATACAAGATCAAGGCTCGTGAAAGAGCTAACATTAATCACACAGAAAGACAAACCGACACATAAAACATGTAACATGGGGAGCGGAAGACAAGATGGGGCGAGAGGGGGAGGAACACAAACACAACATCTGAGAGCAGGGATATCGAGAGATCTGTGGGAGGGAGAGGGCTTTGGGGGGGTGGGTAGGCATGGGGAGGGGGGGGTGGGAGAGGTATAAAACATATGGACACTGCCAGGACTTCCAGGAAAGAAGTTGGAATTTCAAACAAGGTGGATCTGGGGTGAATTAGTGGGGGTAGAAAAGATCAAGGTTTTGGATGGGGAAAGATAAGAGATGGTGGTGAACAGCTGTTTTAAAGACCTGGAGGGAGGAGTGGGATTGAAGGGAGTGTGGGAGTTTGTTCCAGAGGCGGGAGAAAAGAGGAATGAAAGAGTGAAGGTGAGCAGAGAGCCGAGATTTCGGCAGTTTAACCATCAGAGGGTTGCTGGCAGATCTTGTGCGACCTGTAGGAATATTTGGGGTACAAAGCACAGAGAGAGCTGGGGGAGCAAGGCCAGAGAGGAGTCGGTAGAAGACAGAAAGACCACCTACCTGTCTGCGGTGAGTGAGTGAAAGGCCCTCGGAGATAGCTTCATCACGGGAGATTCCAATGATTCTGAAACCTTTGGTTTCAACAGCGTGAAGCCGAGATATGTGTGAGGCAGGAGCATCGGCCCATAGGGGAGAACAGTATTCCATTGAGCTGCGGATGAAAGCCTTGTATGTGGTGAGGAGCTCAGGTGTGCCGAGGAAGGACTTCGCACGACGGAGGATGCCAAGTTAGCGACTGGCTTTGGAGGCCAGCTTGGATATGTGGTTTTCCCAAGAAAGATCATGGCAGATAGTGAGACCCAAAAGCTTGAGCGACAGTTGTACAGTCGATTTTTTTCGGAGAGACATCGTACGAGTGTGAGATTTGTCAGGATTGAAAGACATGTTCCACTTGTTTGACCAGTCTGTGATTTTGTCCAGATCTTCAGAGAGTGACGAGGCTGCAGACTGCCTATCTGAGGGAAGAGGAATGGAGCGGCAGAGAGTGGTGTCATCAGCAAAGATATAGAGAGGATTTTCCAGAGAGTCGGAGAGATCATTGATAAAGACCAGAAAAAGCACAGGGCCCAGAACACTGCCTTGGGGAACTCCAGCCTGAACAGGAAGGGGAGATGAGAGAAATCCATTCAGGGCCACATGTTGTCTACGACCAGAGAGGAAGTCCGCAAGCCATGCATGGAGATTTCCATGGATACCATAGGAGGAGAGTTTGGTGAGCATAGCTGGGTGCCAGACCGTATCGAAGGCACGTGATATGTCAAGGGAGACGGCTCAGATTATCTGTTTGGCATTGAGGACCTCCATCCATTGTTGAGACAGCAGAAGCAGCATGTCCAGAGTAGAATGACCTGGTCTGAATCCAAATTGATGATCGGAGATTAAGCCATTGGAGAAGAGGAAGGATTTGATATCCGAAGCAATGATGGATTCCATGACTTTGCTGATAATTGGGAGCAGGCTGATTGGTCTGTAGTTGCAAGGATCTGTTTTTGCACCTTTTTTGTGTAAAGCGGTAATGTTTGCTGATTTCCAGGATGCTGGCAGATGACCTTGAGCAAAAGAAAGGGTGAAAAGAACAGAGAGAGGCTGTGCAAGAGCAGCAGAGCAGGTTTTTAGGACCCGTGGGCTGATGCCGTCTGGTCCAGTTGCAGAATCAGAGTCGAGGGTTGAAAAAATCTTCTCCACCTTCTCAGGTGCAAAAGATTTCCAGGAGCAGTTGGGTATGACAGGAAAGGGTGGGGTTTAGGACACACGATTTTGAAACAAACACAGAATTGAGGCATTTGGCCTTCTCACGAACTGAGGCAGCTGTGGTGCCATTTGAATAATGGGAAGGTTTGGAGGAGAGTATATACCAGAGAGAGACTTAACAAGGTGCCACCAGGTTTTAGAGAAGGGAGACAAATTTAAAGGTTCATTCGTGAGGTTGGACAGATGTTGTTTTCTGGTTCTCCTGAGAGTGGAAAAATACTTGCTGTAGACCTTTTTGAATTCACTGAGATTGCCTTCCAGGAAGAGAAGGTAAGTTGTTTCAGAGCAACTGCCTCACCGCAGGATTCAGTGCACCATGGGTGGGAAGAAGGGTAGGATAACTGAAGATGGGATGAATCTGTGCATAAGAGAGCAGATTTCTGTGGAAGAATTCTCAGGCTGAGATAACATCGGGGGCGGTAGATATGGAAGAACAGTCTTTGAGAGGGAGAGACAGAGAGACACAACGAGAGACAGAGGGGGGGGGGGGGGAGGGGGAGGGGGGAGAGAAAGAGAAAAATATGAAGTCGTCACTATTTGGAGGCCAATAGTTGGTAACAGAGGGGAAGGCACAGCCACTGGGTGTTGGGAGGTGTAAGATCAGTACAAGGACAGTGATTGGGTTCTTAATGTAAAGTACATTGTCTCCACCGGTTGAGTCTCCACCGGTTGATGGGGGGGAGGGGGGGGTGACATTGTCGTGTCGTTATTGGCTGGCCATAGATATGCCTGCTTCATTATATATGATCGACTCCCTTCATTAGTATTTTTTAAATATATTGGACTCATTCCTTATTTGGCATTTTTTTCCTCCCATTTTGCCACTCTAGATGTGTTTGCAGGACTTGGTTTTCTTGCCTTGTACCTCGCGGGAAAGCTTCGGTGTTTCGTGCCAGCAATGCGTGCACCTGGTTTGCGGCTCATCATTGCCATATTTCCGCTCTTCATTGCTGCCCTTATTGCCGTTTCTCGTATATGTGACTACAAGCACCACTGGCAAGGTAATACGCGTTCAATTTTTGTGTGCTGTCAGTGCAACTTCACTGGAGGGACAGGGGGACACCTTGTGTCAACTCTCCACACACGTTTTGTTTCAAGTGGCATTTGTAATTGTATTTATATGTCAAAAATGTCAAAATTCTGAACTGCTGCAATGGGCCACTGCCGTTGAAGCCAACTAAGTCAAGGAAATAACTTTAATTGTGTGTCATGGCAATGTGATGCCGGTAAGAGCCAAACGATCAAAAAATACCCATTCCCTTGGATATTTTTGAATCTTTATCCATTTTTGATCGCTTATTTGTTTTGCACTTCCTTCAGATGTGGTTGTCGGCTCGCTGCTCGGCTTTGGGTGCGCCTTCCTGGCCTACAGACAGTACTACTCGAGATTGTCAGGCACTCATGCGGGGTCCCCGATGCACTCCGTCAAGTTGCGCCATACCAGCGAGGTCGATTCTACCGAAGGGAACTTTGTGTGAGGCCTTGCCAGCTTGTGCTGTTACACCGCACAGCATAAGTCGATATTATTGGTGCCCAGTTTTTAACAATTTCAAACAACAATGTAATTTATAATTGGTAGGTGCACCTCTAAGCATGATCACAGGTTGATGAACTACAAATTTGCTCTGGGCGACATGACCAACTGGTCTTGGTGCGTGGGCGTTTTTCTTTTTTAGTGTTCATTTTCAGTGTTTTTAGGTTTTTTAACAGTCAATTTTATTACAATGAGAACACGATTAGGGAGGGATTTGCCTCTGTGTACATGTTTTAGATCATGATTGGGACCATGGCAAGTGTCACTGAAATATTACCTGCAAGTGCAGACGACTGGTTGAACCACATAGATATGCTCCATGACCTTTTCTGTTTATCAGAAATTTGGTTGAATGGAAACCTCTGTTATATTTTGATTGTCAGGAAACAAAGGAATATATGTGGCGTGTTCAAAGAGTTATTTGAATGAGATACTGCAAACACAATAATCCAAGAAATGCCAATGTTGATAAAAAAAATTCCATATACAGAATGTCTATGTATGTTCGGGTGGCCAAACCGAGAAAATGCTTTTAAAAGTTTCACTGCATTTTTGTTACATGTTTGTATGTCCCCTAGTTTTGAATCTGTATGACCCCAAGTTTTGAATCAATGATGACATGAGGGACATGCCCTCTCAGCATTTGACTTTTAACGTCAATCTCAAGGTCATTTAGACAATAAATATATGATTTTTTTTTTTTTAATTCAAATAACCCACACTTTTTGTTGTTAAATGCAACAAACAGTTGATGGCTCACTTGGTCTTCCATATGGCTGAAAGCTTTACAAGAGAGTAGAAAACATCTCAACATGTGACTGAATAGGTGAAGCGATTTGTCGTCTCATTTTAAAATAACCATTTGCTGATTTCACATTGACAAGCAGTTGCCATGGCATCACTTGTGTGCAGTGGAAAGCGTTTTTGTCCCATCAATCGTCTCTTCTAGAGCAAAACTATTGTCACATGAAGCAAGAATCAAGTGACAAGGGACAATGCTATCAGGGATATAGACATAAGGGACAATGCCATCAGGGATATAGACGTAAGGGACAATGCCATCAGGGATGTAAACATAAGGGACAATGTCATCAGGGGTGTAGACGTGAGGGACAAATGCCATCAGGGATATACACAAATTTCTAGAAACTTGTCAATAATGCCAGTGGCAATAGTTGCATCAATTCTATGAACAGTATCCATGCCATTGAGATGTCCAGCACAATAAAGGAGGTTGCCAAGACATTCCGATCTTGCTGCCTGGTAGCAGGTGAGGTCAATACCCACATGTTTCAGGGTCAACTTCCTGTTTCTTGATGCTGCATGCACAACATATTGTGCAATACTACAAACCCTCTTTTTTTAGCTGCTCTTCACAATTCTCTGAATCACCAGGATTTTGGCCGGCCAACGAGTATTTATAATTAAGAAAACTATGCTTTAAAATATACAACATTGTGTCTTGGATTATTGTGAGTGTCTCGGTAATCTTATTAATCATATATTGGATGTTACGTCACGCTATCTTGTGACGTCGATTGTCTCTCCTCAATCAGCGGGGTAATTATTAAGAAATCCCATCCACCAAGGGGATGCAAACCCACAGGGTTTTCCATGCTCTATCCTCTAAATGCCTAGCATTGAGCGAAGAAGCAGCAAGTGCCATTCTGAAAATATTTGGTATGACTCGCCCAGGGTTAGAATGGGCAGGAATTTGTAATTTGTTCTTGGGTGCCAACGATCACTCGCCTAGTCTTTGTAAAAGATCTCTTTTTTTCCTACTCTTTGCGAACGCCCACCAGTTAACACTTGCAGATGGCGTGCCTGGGTTGATGTCAATCCGAAGGAAGGTGCACTCATTGATGCTATGTGCTTGCGAAGCACCAATCCGACAGTTTGTCAGGTCAGGAATTGGTGCGTTACCTCTGAGCTACCTTGATGGACCAAACCTTGCATAACTGAACATAAAAATGGACTCTTTCTTGTGAATTGCTTGAGCAAGTTCTGTTTATAGAAGCGGTCACAGAAAGCCACGTTTAGCGTTTGTTTCATCGGAATTCGTTTGGTTCATTCAGAATTCAGTTGATCGACCATCAGCTTAATGGAAGGCAACAAATTGGGATGTAGGTTTTTTTTGTTTGTTTGTTTTTTAAACAACTTGTTCGCCGAACATTTCTTGATAACCGAACTCTTGTTTCGATAAGAATGTTGCGACTTTATAAACGTATTTGATTGCACACCATGATAAATCGTGTCTAGCTTAAAGGACATTTTTGTGATTATATGTACATTTACTTTAAATATAAAAGTTGCAAGAAGTTATAGAACCTGTTTTATCTCCGACTTGTATCCAGACATATTTCTGTGTCCCAACCCTGCATGTCTTTGCACTGTATTATTGATTCGCTCCTTGTAGTTTTGCTTTGCATTGCTTTGATGAGCTTCTCACCGAAACCAGATCGGTTAATACGAGACCAATCCATGCACGTGTGTGCCTGACGAACGTGTGCTTTTGTGCTGCAACAAGTTTCTAACCGCAAAAAAGGTAACCGTTGTTGCAGTTACTGGTACAAGGCTAGCCACTATAAAATGAATTGATATGTGCTAAGTTAACACACATCCCAAATACATCAGTCCAACTGACTTGCGCTCACAAGGTGGACCTGATGAAGGACCAAACCAATATGCGTGCTCCTTGTGAAAATGGCTTCTTGTGCTGCTTTCTTCATTCCTCAAGTGTTGTGTTGATTTTGAAAAGGAAAAACAATTGTTTTTTTGTTTTTTTTACCAAATACAAACATTGTATGTTTCTTAATATTGTGAATTTTGCTGTTTACCTTTTGCACTAACAATTCCTCCTGCAATATGAGGCTGCTCGTCCATTTGCTCACTGCTATCATGTCGTTCCTTCAGAATCTTTAACGTGCAGTGCTGGGTTTGAACATTGCTCGTACATTTGAACCCTGCATGTGCGAGTATGCTCGTTTATTTCCCTTCCCTTCCCCTACCACCATCCATCCCTTTCCTTTCCCTCCTTCGCTTCACGATAAACAATTTTGCATTGTTCACTGTTGTTTGTCATTTATATAAATGTATCACCACCCATGTTCCTTGCTTGCAAATGTTTGCAAATACATCTGAGGGTCACACATTTAACTAGAACAGCACTCGTAGAGCACATAGTCTCGCCTCGCGTGTTCATTCTGAAAAAAAATACCATCATTAACTGAACACGCTACTATTATGATGGCACACTAATATTCTGGCCCATATACAGTCACGTGAAAAAGTAAGTACACCCCATGTAAAGTTTTGACCTTTTCAACATATTTCAACATACAGTTATTTGATCTTCATTTCAACATTATTGATAGATAAAGGTGATATAATATAACAAATATCATGAAACATTTACATTTTGTAGTCCATTGTATAATTTAAATAAACATAAATGCTAATTTCGCATGTGGAAAAAGTAAGTACACCCCTACATTTATCACTACTTCAAATACCTAAAAATTAGAATCAGGTGCACCAGCTCAGGTGCAAATGATTAGAACATCATTAGAGAGGATCATGGAGGAACCCGTCTTATTTAAACCTCAGACATTTCGTTTGGTTTGCTCTTTGTTGTTGAAGTGTGTGGCGTCACCATGCCTAGATCAAAAGAGCTCTCCGAGGCCTTCAGAAAGAAGGTTATAGATGCCTACGAGTCTGGGAAGGGACTTAAAAAGATCTCCAAACAATTTGAAATCAATAATTCGACTGTCCGAAAGATCATCCACAAGTGGACAAGATTCCAAACAACTGCCAACTTGTTCAGGCCAGGCCGCCCCAGCAAGTTCAGCCCGAGAGCAGACCGCAGGATGCTGAAAGAAGTCTCTACGAACCCCAGAATGTCATCACGGGACCTACAGGTAGCTCTTGCCACTGTTGATGTCAAAGTGCACGAGTCTACCATTAGAAACAGGCTGCACAAATTTGATCGACATGGGAGGTGTGCCAGGAGGAAACCTTTGCTGTCCAGAAAGAACATCAGGGCAAGACTAAAGTTTACCAATGAACACCTCGGCAAAGACCAGCACTTCTGGAACAATGTGCTCTGGACAGATGAGTCAAAGGTAGAGCTATTTGGCCACAGTACCAGAAGACTTGTTTGGCGAAAACCAAAGACAGCATTTGACCACAAGAACCTGATACCAACTGTAAAGCATGGTGGTGGAAATTTTATGGTTTGGGGCAGCTTTGCTGCATCAGGGCCTGGGCAGCTCACCATCATGGAATCCACGATGAATTCTTCATTGTTCCAGAGGGTGCTTGAGGATAATTTGAGGCCATCTGTCGGAAAGTTGAAGCTCAACTGAAGGTGGACCTTGCAACATGACAATGACCCTAAACATACCAGTAAATCCACCAAGGAATGGCTGAAAAGAAAGAAATGGAGGGTTCTGGAATGGCCAAGTCAAAGCCCGGATCTAAATCCCATCGAGATGTTGTGGGGGGGATTTGAAACGAGCTGTGCATGCAAGAAACCCCTCAAACATCGCACAGTTGAAAGAATTCTGCATGGAGGAGTGGGAAAAAATTTCTCCCAGTTGATGTCAGAGACTGGTACACAGTTATAAGAAATGCCTACTTGAGGTTTTTTCTGCCAAAGGGGGCAATACCACCTATTAGAGCCAAGGGTGAACTTACTTTTTCCACATGTGAAATTTGCATTTATGTTAATTTAAATTATACAATGGACTACAACATGTAAATGTTTCATGATATTTGTTGTGTTATATCACCTTTATCTTTCAATATTGTTGAAATGAAGATCAAATAGCTGTATGTTGAAATATGTTGAAAAAGTCAAAACTTTACATGGGGTGTACTTACTTTTTCACGTGACTGTACCTGCATCATCCATGCACGCTATTGTGTCACATCGTTCCTTGGCATGGGTTATGTACGTCATAAATTTAATTCTTCCCTCACATCAGGTCATAGATCAGAAATAATAATAATAATAATAATAAAATGGTTTATTTGATTCCACGTATCGCAACAGCATGTCGAATTTCATGTGGATTACATCATTAAACTAGAACGGCACTCTTTGACGTCACGACGTCGACTCATATGCCTCCGCCCACATTATTACATCATTATAATACTTGTATCAAGTTTGATATAAAACCATTTAGCTGTGCCCAAGTTAGCACATTTTTACCTGACAACCTCTGACCTTTGACCTCTTGGCCCCAAAATATAATCAGTTTATCTTTGCATCATAATACATACCTGTACCAAGTTTGGTCAGAATCCTATCACTGGTTCACAAGTTATCGCGGTAACAGGATTTTTACCTAACATGACGTCTGACCTTTGACCTCGTGACCCCAAAATCTAATCAGTTCATCTTTTTCACATTACACATACCTGCACCAAGTTTGACTAAGTTTCCTTCAGCCGTTCCCAACTTATCGCGGTAGCGAAAACCAATCACGGATGAACAGACAGACAACCTGAAAACAATGCCTCTGGCGACTTCGTCGGCGGAGGCATAAAAAACTAGAGCAATGCGACTGTGTCACCAATATGCCTCCGCATAGTCCCACAATGGGTAGATGCCATCACTCTGCCTATGTATGGGTTTGGGGTCATGTTTGTGAAGTTTTGTGTTGATCGGATAAGGTTCATTTTTCTATCCAATATGGCTGCCAAACCACGTGACCTACGACATCATTTTCAAACTATATGCAACAATGGTGTTAGATGATATTTGTAGCCGGCGAAGCCGGTGTTGTGAATGAACGCGTACGTATTATGTTGAAAAACCAGATTTTGCTGGATCATTTGAGAATTTCGAAGCTTTGACGCACCAAATCACTCAATGGAGGCTGACATCTTGCGGATGCGGAAGTATGCATAAAAATTGCGAAAAAGTTCAATAGGAGTTTGTTTCACCCGTCTTTTTTTGATTCACAATCTTATGCACTTCTAATTTGTAATTAAAATACTTTAAGACGAACCTCGTTCCCCGGGCCCGCATGGGCCCTGGTTATCTTAAACGAAAATCGTCACCAAACACCAGAACCAATGAGATTCGGGTATTTGAAAAAATATTTCAAAAAAGCTTATTGCCGTTTCGGAGGCTGAAAACGGCGTCAAATATTCTAAAATTGACGAATAATTATTTTTTAGAAATCTCGCGGATGTAGGGAATAGTTTTTCATGGCCGGAAATATCCGAAGTTGAGACGGAATTCACCCAATTAATGAAGAAGGAAATTTTATAAATTTTAATCTCATCCAGAATGCAAATGGTGTCATTTTGAACTCGGTACCATAACTACTACACCTACCTACGACCAACTACCTAACCTACTGATGCCATAATGATGGGTAAAATAGTGGCAAGAGGCTTTGGCTTCGCCGGCTCATTGTGGCTTTGCAGTCGGGTACTAGTAAAATTTCGCATTGATAGGGTAAGTGGTTTCAGAGATATAATTATTTAATATTTTCCTTCAATCCAATATGGCTGCCACACCTTGCGACTAATGCTGTTTTCATGATCATCTTTTAATTGCCATGCCTAGTCAATGACGTGTAAAGTTTTGAGTCAATTGATTTGGTGGTTTGGGAGAAGGTGTTTTTTTTTTAATGTTTTCGGTTAAATGCAATATGGCTGCCACACCATGTGACTTATGATGTCATAAATTTAATATTGCAACACAAATGGGTCACAGATCATGTGCATGCAATTTCAGATTTTTAGGATAAGGAATTAGATTAAAACATTTTTGGCTGGTATACCACTTCACCTATGATGTCATCATTATCATGCTTTTGTTCGCCGTTGGGAGTACTTGACAATGTGCCACGTTTCAAATTTTTCCATTCAGCGGTTTCCGAGAAATAATTTTTTAATTATTTGCTTTTAATCCAATATGGCTGCTATACGACGTGACCTATGACATCACAATTATCATAAAAAACATTCTGCATGGGGGTCACTCCTACTGTGAAAGTTTCGTCTTAATCGGACATGTGGTTGCTGAGAAAAACGAGGTTTAGCCCATGCGGACGGACGGACGGACAGACAGATAACCCGAAAACATAATGCCTAAGCTAAGGCGACTTTGTCAGCGGAGGCAAAATAAGAGAATTAAAAGAGGTAGACATGGATCTCTTTCTAAAAAAAAGTGATCAATGGAGTTAAACTATAAAGCAACAATAAAATGATATAAAAGTGCATACGCACATGCTCGTATTACTCCCAACATTGAGTTAGTTCAGCTCGCTCAGTTCTGACAATGTTGAACCCACTTTTCGTTTAAATACAAGGTAAAGCACTCTTCTTCAAACGCTTTGTTTTATAACGGAATTCAGGACATTTTAGTTGTCCACATTAGTCCTTGTGCAGCAATTAACGGGAAAAATATTACAATATCAAGTTTCAGTTAAATATTTAATATTCAACCAATTATGACCGGAATATCCCTGCACTGATGACGTCATCGTTTTATCGCTATATAAACCCCATGGGGAGTTCGTGATTTGCCACGTTTTGAAAAAAAAACATTTCGTTGAGTGGTTTTGGAGAATATGACGTCGAATTGTTTTCCTTTAATGAAATATGGCTGCCGTACCACGTGACATGTGATGTCATACATGTAGTTTATGCACTCACGTCGGGTCATAGATCAGGTGAGACGTATGACGTTTCATATTTTTGGATAAGGAAAACACCTGTACGAGTTTGAAAGTTCATCAAAAGCTGCTTTGACAAGAAAGCACGAAGTGCAAGTTGTCACGATTCGGTGGAATTAATGAATAAAAGCATTGATCGTCACGTGACCAGGATTACCAATCAGGAGCGACGGCGCTCTCGGTTTGCGTGACGTCATCGGATAATTGTGTTTCCGGGTCCATCGAGTGTACTTTGCCGATTTCCGAACTCGGTGTTCGAGAAAAACGGCTAAATGACGACGCCGGCCCCATCGCGCATTTTTTCACACGAACGTCCCGTTTCCCCCGACTAAGCAGCCAATGGCAGCGCCGCTCGGGGTTTTCCCTGCCGGCCAATCAGAGCGCCGGGTTCGGTTGCTGCTGCCCCCACGTGGCGTGGCGACGCAAAACCCCGACCGGAGCTGCGGATCCAGTGCGAAAGTGCGAAAACAGGGGCAGTAGGAGCAGGTGGCAGGAGGTAGGTCGTGAGTTTTCCTTTCCCTGGTGCGTTCGGAGCGCCTGGACCCGGCGAGGCGGCGACGCGTCTCGTCCGTAGGAACCCGGTCGCTCGTCCGGCCTAGGAGTGCAGAGCGCCGCTTGTACTCGTCGCTCGGCCCGCCGCGCATTCCTCCCTCCCCGGGGTTCGTACCGGAGTGCCTCACTCGATCGCAGCGAGCGGCGCCTTTTCCGGGCCGCTCGGACGTTCGGGTCGCGCTTCCCGGGCCCGAATGGCAACGCCGGAGACGCGCGGGCAAAACTTTCCCGTTTCCTCTTGGATTGCGTCGCAGGGGCCACCGGGTGATGGTTCGGAGCGATGGGATCGTTAACTATTACTTCGTCCTTCGGCAATGATCGATGAGGTCGGCGAGCAGCGTGTGACGTCACGGGATTTCGGTACCAACTTGGCCCCCCATTCTCACCCAAAGTTTCATCGAACGAGGTCCTCGATGTTTCCCATTCGCATTCCCAATGATGCTGTCCCGGAATTATTAAACCGGGCGGTCCCGCATTCAGGGTCAAATTGGGGAGGGAGCGCCAACGTAATCTTTTAAAGGTTAGTGCACTTTCGGTGTTTGTGACATTGAGAGTCGGATGGGGTTTCAATGGGAACTTCTGTGTTGCTTTAAATACTTTTTCTCTGGAATTTCTCAACTGCTCAATTCCTTTTCCACCGAGTTACTGATGAAGGGATTTCCTTGGTTTTGATCCAGAGTGACGTCATAATACGTACGGGAACGAAAGGAAGTCTTGGCAATCGGGCCGTTGTTGGGTTCTGGGTGAGTATGACGTACATCGGTGGAAATGGCTACTTGGTACCGGCAGAGTACCTGCCCTACTCCATATACCGGAGGTTGCACCTGCTTGTTCCAAGCATGCCGTACGTTCTTCTGATGCATACCTTTACTTGGGCGGTGTATAGGCAACTGACAGCTGGCTCAATCGCTCGCGAAAAAATAATAATAATAAATAACCTGGGATACGTTCATCAAAAAAAAACATGCCTACTTTTGAATTATAAACACCATCACTGTAAAATGTGGGCACAGGATTACTGTACTGTAAAGGGCAGGGACTTGTAATACCCTCTCCCACCTATAGTGGCGCCACACGATACACATTTACATGGAGAATTTCGTCCAGTTCCCTCCCTCCCCTGCCCCCCGCCACAAGACCACCGGCAAAGATAAAAACACCCATACGCACTAATTGCAGTCGCGCTCATCCTATGTAGCAAGTTTGGATGTAATCAGCCTGGGACTTCAGGAGTGGTGCAACAAACAAACAAACACACACTTATTCGTGAATTACAGTAAGGATACGTGATCAAGACTTGTGGAAAAGAGGAAACACCAACAGAGGGAGAGTGAGATCATGGGGAAGGACACATGGAGGAGGAGGAGGAGGAGGAGGAAACTTTGTTCGCCGGTGGCAGTTGGGCGTACGTGGTGAATACAGTCACCAACTAGAACGGCACTCAGCACAGATCATACCTCCACCTGGTTGGCCATATCACTCAATGGTGAAGAATCACTTAAAAAATGATATTGGCTGGATCCGGATCCGGATCCTCACCAAAATTGAATCGATTCTTCCGTCACACACACAACCTGCCCAACAAGTTTCGTCCAAATCCATCCATAACTTTTTGAGATATCCTGCTATATATAGTTTTTGGCCCCATCTCCCAATGGTGAAGAATCACTTACAAATTCTAGTAGCCGAATCAGAATCCAGATCTTAACCAAAATCGAATCATTTCGTCCTTGTCAAATACGCTACATCTCTGCCAAATTTCGTCCGAATCCGTCCACAACTTTTTGAGATATTTTGTTCGCAGACAAACGGACAAACAGACAGGGGTGAAAACATAACCTCCATGCATTTTTGGTGGCAGGAGGTAATAAAACCACTTTACCTGTATATTTGGTTAAGCTAAGTTTGCTGCACCTGCCAAGAAGCATGAGGTTAAGTCTTTTGAAAAGAAGATTAAATCCCACATGGCTGTAAGTAAATATATCGAGTTTGGAAACTTGAATCGTAGTAAATGCCAGGAAGTTGAGGCTACTTTCCCTACTTTCAGGCTACTTTCATACGAGTCAACATTTTTTCTCTCCTCTAAGTATGTCATTTGTCATAAGACGAATTCGAGAAACAAAGGTAGTAGAAAAATATTGGTGTGAGCATTGCTTATGCACTGTATGTCATTGTGTATGACTCAAAATGGCATAACATTATCAGTTGAAGTATTGGGGAGTGTCATGTTTATGAAGAACTGACCCTTTGTGAAATATTGTGATGCTCATGGGAAGGAGCGCCTCCTGCTCTTGTATATGTGTGGAGTTGAATTGATTAACTGCCGCTGCTCTAAGGTAGTGCTGTCAGTCCCACCTTGGTAAGGTGGGGTGTCATATTGCATATGTATGGCACTATCTGTCAATAATGTGCTGTGAATGAGTCCTGTAAACCTGTCCTCCCCCTTCCCTTTTATGATTATAAACCACCCTTCCCCGACTCAAACATCCCTTTCCATCCCGACAGCTGCTTGGACCCTGTTGGCCCATTGCGGAGTTGGTGGAACCGGTTTCGTCGTGTAGGAGGATAATGTCATCCCGCATTCCGTCCCGCAAGCAGATATATAGGGGGGAGGCACACGAAGTAATGAGAGGGAAGAGGAGAGATAAGAGAAGATAGAATAATAGCGATCGGAGTTTAGAGAAGTCCATTGCACCTGCTTGCATGTGCACCACGACTTACTCCGTCAGCCTGCACGTATCTGTGCATGTGGGGTTGGCAAGCTGTGTGCCCCACCGATCCCACTGACATCAAGGCCAGATCTTTTAAACGGTTTTTTAAATGTAAATTTTCTTTGAGGTTTTTACGGTGTAGCCCGTGGGGCAATGCAGTCTAGAACAGCGTTTGTCTGTCCGTATGTCCCCACAAACATACAACTATCAGAGCTGAGGATCTGGTCACATGACAGGGGACAGCATTTAGTAACCATTACAGTTGCATATTTTACTAAAAGCAAATATAATAACCTTCTGTGGAACGTTTTGGGATCCCGGCAGTTGTAATAAGGTCGGTAGGAGGTTTCAGAAATCCCTCCATACAATTATGATTTTGAAATGTGATTGACACGGACCTTGCTCCCAAATCCGGAAGTAAATGGATGACGGTTCGCTCATTTGATGTCTCGCTACAATCGTGATTTGACATATTTTGATATATTAACACTAGATTATTGATTTGTGATTGGAATGGTGAATGATGCTGTTTGGAATGCAAATATAGAGAATGTGCTGTCAATGTTTGATGTTCGTCTGAAGGTGGCACAAGAATGTGGAATTTATTGGTTCACCGTTTGCCATTCACGGTTTGTTTTTTTAGCCCAAGTCATTCACGAACCGGCTGTCCATGCCTGAAGTCAAAAAAATTTAATACTTGCATTATTTGCTATCTGGTACCCCCACCAGGTCATACTATCCTCTTCAACTAAAGTATCAAACACACCACTGTTAGACTTTTGGTCTTGTTATTTCACAGTTTACAGTTATATAAATTACAATTTTCAAATGTTTATATATATATATATATATATATATATATATATATATATATTGATTGATATTGATTATTGATTGATATTGATAATGATTTTGATAGAGTTTTTTATTTTTGTTTTTCTTTCTTTCAGGATTGAGGCTTTCATTCAGGACAAATATTGTCACGGAACCAGGGTCGGGGGTTATACCACGAGGGAGCTCCTCAGACCTTCGCCATGGCCTCCAGATCTGAGGCTGTCACCCATGGATAATTCTGTGGCCCAACGGACGGGTTGCTGGGCAACTGTAAACGCCTATTAAAATCACCAATCCAAGTAAGGTCACACAACAACACAACAACATGCATTTGGAACCACACCCTAAACTGCCACACATCTACTTATTATGTATGGCCGAGTGAACCGTGGATGGCTGTTGGCTAATTGCGGAGCCAATCATTGGGGTAGAACTTTCCATCTATCTATTCTTACACACTAAATTGGACCAATGGAGGAAAGGATAAAAGCAAGCAGGTCAGAAACATTTAACAGTTCAAAAGCAAGTGCTATACATTTATTTACAAAGCACAGTAAGGTAATATTTATTCAGAACACATTTACAATCACAAGCAAGGATCTCAAACCAAAGATCATAATTAAAGGTATAATAGAAAAATAAGTATCCTCAATGCTTACGGAACCAGCCCACTTTCACATTCTTATCAACGACTAAACGTTAATCCTGGTGCCATCAGACACATTCCGGTGCAACGTAGAGAGGAATGATGAGAGGAAGAGCTAGACTTGCTGGCGACTGTGCAGAGGTGGGCACTCGCTGCTCCACAAGTGGAGAGAATGGAATACAGCTGCATGTTGGTGCCATGCCAGTACGGTCTGCTGGAGCCCCCACGCCAGGGGACCGCATGCTGCATTACCCCTCAATACCCTCTGTTCAGGCTGGTAAGAGCACAACTGGCACCGATGGTTTGTCAACGGCTCATGATTTGACAGGGGCGCCGTCGCAGCTCCTCTGACTTGTGGTCGATGGACAGGCAGCTTGGCCCGGATCGTGGCTCGGCTAGGCTCTGAAGCGGCTCGGCTAGGCTGTGAAGCGGCTTAGCTCTGAAGGCAGCGGTTCTCTCCTGGCGACAATGACTCTGAAGGCAGCGGTTCTCTCCTGGCGACAATGACTCTGAAGGCAGCGGTTCTCTCCTGGCGACAATGACTCTGAAGGCAGCGGTTCTCTCCTGGCGACAATGACTCTGAAGGCAGCGGTTCTCTCCTGGCGACAATGACTCTGAAGGCAGCGGTTCTCTCCTGGCGACAATGACTCTGAAGGCAGCGGTTCTCTCCTGGCGACAATGACTCTGAAGGCAGCGGTTCTCTCCTGGCGACAATGACTCTGAAGGCAGCGGTTCTCTCCTGGCGACAATGACTCTGAAGGCAGCGGTTCTCTCCTGGCGACAATGACTGAAGGCAGCGGTTCTCTCCTGGCGATGATGACATGTCGGTTCTGAGCTGTCTTTATTGCCGACCAGGTGAGGTGGAGCTACAGTTCTCGAACATTCGCTCACCCACTCGTGGCGTCCCTCGATTGACCTTCCCCTGCCGCAGTGTGACGTCACGGGGGCACAGCTGCCGCGCTGTACATATTGACCGCGCAGCATGACAGCAGCGCTAAGCAATCGTGATTACCGCACCAATGCCGGCTCTGTATGAATGTTGGTGCAACCGTGGTGAGCAAGGGAGAACAGAAGGGAGAGAAGGATATTAGGATTGAACCTGGTGGAAGTGATGAAGGGTTATTTGACCTTTCTGGGGTTTGAACTGTGAAGGATGAAGGTGTTTCGGGGAATTGGAGGTTTGGGGCGTGGAGGGAAGCATGGCCGGGGAACGATAATACTCTACAGAAGACAGATGGAGCGTGTGTTGTGGGATAGAGAGTTAGATGAAGGGGAAAGGCCAAGCTAAACCTGCACAAAGCATTTGTCTCCCATCCCTCTAGGCAACTGGCAAAAAATTTATTCAACACACATATTAAACAAATAACTAATTCTGGGAACGACTACGTGTCTCTGAATGCTTGGGTGGCCATTTCCATGGCCGCAACAATATGTTTTTTGAAGTCCCAAATCCTCATACTTTTTGAAATGCCAAGAATGAGTGCCATGGGAGAACATTGTTTTTTCCTTTGCGTCTATGCCTAGAACTCGACAAGTGCAGATAAAGCAAACGCACTATGAACTGTACTGAGATAGCCGCAAGCCGCATGTATTTATCAACTTCAATTCCATTATGCTCGGCCATCAATTTCAAAACGCCATGATTACATGCATTTGAGACAAAATGCAGATGCTATGTATGTATTTTCAAAACCAATATATTACAACCTTGCAAAACCGTAAAAGAGACTTTATGGTGTAATGGTTAGACGTTAGAGCATCCGCTTCAGGTCTGAGAGGTCAGTTGTCCAAATCCCAGACGAGTCCTACCAAAGACGTAAACTAGAACGGCACTCGGGAGAGCACATACCTCCACCAGGCTGAACGGTTTACGTTTTGTATCCCAATGATAGGCCAGATCTGGATTCGGACCTGAACCAAAATCGAATCGCCTTGTTCTTGTCACCAAACCAACTCATCCACCTAGTTTAGTCATAAGTCACCCATAACTTTTTTAAATATCGTGTTATGTATCGCTTTTAGCCCTATCACTCAATGGTGAATAATCACTTTAAAAATAAATAGTTATCGTATCTGAATCCATATTCAGATCTTCACCAAAATTGAATCGATTCTTCCTTGTCACACACCCAACTTCTCCACCAAGTTTCACCCAAATCTGTCCATAACTTTTTGAGATATCCTACTATATGTCCGGTTTGGCCCGGTCTCCCAATGGTGAAATCACTTAATTCTTCATTCTTAATGTGTGTGTCTGTCTCCGCGTGTGTGTGTGTGTGTGTCTGTGTGTGTATGTGTGTGTGTGTGTCTCCGTGTGTGTGTGTATATCTCCCTGTGTGTGTGTGTGTGTGTGTGTGTGTGTGTGTGTGTGTGTCTCCGTGTGTGTGTGTGTCTCCCCGTGTGTGTGTGTGTCTCCCCGTGTGTGTGTGTGTCTCCCTGTGTGTGTGTGTCTCCCCGTGTGTGTGTGTGTCTCCCCGTGTGTGTGTGTGTCTCCCTGTGTGTGTGTGTCTCCGTGTGTGTGTGTGTCCATGTGTGTGTGGTTCTCCGTCTCCCTGTGTGTGCGTGTGTCTTCCTGTGTGTGCGTGTGTGTGTGTCTCCCTGTGTGTGCGTGTGTGTGTCTCCCTGTGTGTGTGTGTGTGTGTGTGTGTGTGTCTCCCTGTGTGTCTCCCTGCGTGTGTGTGTCTCTGTGCGTGTGTGTCTCCCTGTGTGTGTGCGTGTGTGTGTGTATGTGTGTGTGTCCCTGTGTGTGTGTGTGCGTGTGTGTCTCCCTGCGTGTGTGTGTGTGTGTGCCTGTACGTGTGCGTGTGTGTGTGCGTACGTCTGTGTGTGTGTCTGTGTGTGTGTGTGTCTGTGTCTGTGTATGTGTTTGTCCATTACATTACATTTTGTTCACTCCCCTTCACTCTCCACACGCTACTCTACACTCGCCCCTCCATCCTCCACTCTCGCCTCCATTCTCCACTCTTGACTCCACCCTGCACTCTTGACTCCACCCTTCACTCTCGCCTCCACCATTCATTCTCGCCTCCACCCTCCACCCTCGCCTCCACCCTCCACTCTCGCCTCCACCCTCCACTCTCGCCTCCACCCTCCACTCTCGCCTCCACCCTCCACTCTCGCTTCCACCCTCCACTCTCGCTTCCACCCTCCACTCTCACTTCCACCCTCCACTCTCGCTTCCACCCTCCACTCTCGCTTCCACCCTCCACTCTCACTTCCACCCTCCACTCTCGCTTCCACCCTCCACTCTCGCCTCCACTCTCGCTTCCACCCTCCACTCTCGCTTCCACCCTCCACTCTCGCTTCCACCCTACACTCTCGCTTCCACCCTCCACTCTCGCTTCCACTCTCCACTCTCGCTTCCACTCTCCACTCTCGCTTCCACCCTCCACTCTCGCTTCCACCCTACACTCTCGCTTCCACCCTCCACTCTCGCTTCCACTCTCCACTCTCACTTCCACCCTCCACTCTCGTTTCCACCCTCCACTCTCGCTTCCACCCTCCACTCTCACTTCCACCCTCCACTCTCACTTCCACCCTCCACTCTCGCTTCCACCCTCCACTCTCGCTTCCACCCTCCACTCTCACTTCCACCCTCCACTCTCGCTTCCACCCTCCACTCTCGCCTCCACTCTCGTTTCCACCCTCCACTCTCGCTTCCACCCTCCACTCTCGCTTCCACCCTACACTCTCGCTTCCACTCTCCACTCTCGCTTCCACTCTCCACTCTCGCTTCCACTCTCCACTCTCGCTTCCACTCTCCACTCTCGCTTCCACTCTCCACTCTCGCTTCCACTCTCCACTCTCGCTTCCACTCTCCACTCTCGCTTCCACTTTCCACTCTCGCTTCCACCCTCCACCCTTCACTCTCACCTCCACCTTCCACTCTAGCCTCCACCCTCCACTCTAGCCTCCACCCTCCACTCTTGACTCCACCCTTCACTCTTGACTCCACCCTTCACTCTCACCTCCACCCTGCACTCTCGACTCCACCCTCCACTCTCGCCTCCACCCTGCACTCTTGACTCCACCCTTCACTCTTGACTCCACCCTACACTCTCGCTTCCACCCTCCACTCTCGCTTCCACCCTCCACTCTCGCTTCCACCCTCCACTCTCGCTTCCACCCTCCACTCTCGCTTCCACCCTCCACTCTCGCTTCCACCCTCCACTCTCGCTTCCACCCTCCACTCTCGCTTCCACCCTCCACTCTCGCTTCCACCCTCCACTCTCGCTTCCACCCTCCACCCTTCACTCACCTCCACCTTCCACTCTGGCCTACACCCTCCACTCTGGCCTCCACCCTCCACTCTAGCCTCCACCCTCCACTCTAGCCCCCACCCTCCACTCTAGCCTCCACCCTCCACTCTCCACCCTACACTCTTGCCTCCACCCTCCACTCTTGCCTCCACCCTCCACTCTTGCCTCCACCCTCCACTCTTGCCTCCACCCTCCACTCTTGACTCCACCCTCCACTCTCGCCTCCACCCTCCAATCTCGCCTCCACCCTCGCCTCCACTCTCCACTCTCGCCTCCACCCTCCACTCTTGCCCCCATCCTCCACTCTCGCCCCCATCCTCCACTCTCGCCCCCATCCTCCACTCTCGCCCCCATCCTCCACTCTCGCCCCCATCCTCCACTCTTGCCCCCATCCTCCACTCTCGGCCCCAATGCCCCATCCTCCACTCTCGCCCCCACCCTCCACTCTCACCTCCACTTGGAAATAGATATGGATCTAGTTGAGCTCACCCATAATGTCCACATGATAATGGTACATGATTATGCCACATAATAATAGCGCATCATGCATGAGATGGCCAGTTTTGTAAAAGAAAGAGAAAAGGGGAGGGGAGAGGGAGATAAGAGGGGGAGGGGAGGGAGGGGAGAGATTGAGAAAGAGGGCGGAGGTAGGGGAGAGATTGAGAAGGGGGGGGGGTGGGGGGAGGGAGCGATAGAGAAAGAATGGGGGGGGGGAGGGAGAGATATAGAAAGAGGCGGGGGGGGGGGGGTGACGGGATAGAGAGAGAGAGAGAGAGAAGAGAGGAAGGGAGAGAGAGAGAGAGAAAGATGGGGAGAGAGAGAGGGGGAAGACAGAGAGGAAATAGGAAGAGGGGGGGGGGGGAGAGAATGAGAGAGAAAGAGGGGGGGGGCGGAAGGGAGAGATTGAGGGAGAAAGAGGGGTGGGGGTGGAGGGAGAGAAAGGGGGGGGGGGGGTATCTCCTTATAGATAGACCTGTTGTGATCCCAGTTGTGTTTTTTGTACACCGCACCTTTCCTATGCCATCTCCAGGCGCTGCATAACGTCATTGACGGGCACCAAAGGGGGCTCGGCAATGACGCACGCTGAAAGGGAGTACTCAGTTTTCATTCTGGTTGTTTGTTTGTTTGTTTGTTTTCTCGCTTTCTTGTTTTTGTTTGTTTGTCCGGGTGACATCTCAGCCATCCTTTGAGCTAGGAAGCTGAAATTTCGACACAATCGTGAGCAAGTACTTTGTCAAAAACAGTATTTTTTGTTTTTTGATTAATCAATTAATTGATTAGTTATTTAATTATTAGCGATTAATTAAGTACTTATACATTTCCTTTCTCTTCTGGCCATTATCTCAGGCACCTTTTGAGCTGGGAAGCTGATATTTGGACATGACAATGACCAGGTGATTTGGCTGTAAAGGGTATTTTTGATTTATTGATTAATTAATTAATCGATTAATTATTTAATTATTTGATGATTGACTTAATTAATTAATTATTTTAAAGTTACAGATTTGGATGAAATGGTGGTGGTTTATGTATTCTATGAGCCAATTGATTAACGATTTAATTTTTTAATGATTATTATTTATTTTCATTATTAATCATTTATTTATTTTCTTTCTCATCTGGGCAATATCTCAGGCACTTTTTGAACTCGGAAGCTGATATTTGGACATGACAGTGACCAAGTGATGTGGCTAAAAAGGATATTTTTGATTTATTGATTAATCATTTCATCGATTAATTATTTATTGATTAATCAATTAATTATTTAATTTTTTTTATTAATGACTTATTTCGTTAAATTTCTAAAAGATACATCTTCGGATGATGCACTAGTGGTTTAGTTATGCTATTAGCCAATTGATTAAGAAAATATTTTATGACAATCTTTTGATGATTTTAATTATGCAATTAATCAATCAATTATTGTACACCTCTTCCTCCCAATGCAGTCTCTATGAGCTGCACTGCGGTATTGTCGAGCGCCTGAGGCGCCCCGGCAATGCCGCGCTGTAGGATATTTAATTATTTGGCATGGGGGCGGTGTACTTTGAATGTATCTGTACTTGTATTTTTATTTCTTTTGTACAGGTGTTAAGGCTCGTGGAGGAGCAGAATGGCAGGGAGTAGGAGATCGACAGAACAAATGGGGTAAAGGGGAAAGCACTTATTGTATTAGTATGTGTAGTATTTGTTTTGCTGCTTGTGTTACAGGAAGACTTCCGATTGGATTTTCTTTTGGGAGTAACACCCTCCCCTTCTTCTCTCCTTGGTTTTTGTGGACCACTTGGTGTACTTGTTCTGGTGCTTTCAGGTTGAGAAGCTGAACAGATCGGTGACAGGTGAAGAATTTTGTTCTGTTCAGGCATCACCAATATACACTTGTTCCTCATTTTAATGGAAATCGATCCAATAAGGAGAAATCGGATGTAATTTCTCTTTCTGCACCACTTTTTTGTTGAAGCAAATACTAAGAATCTGCACGTACCTGTACCCATTATGATAAAGTTGTTAGAATGCACATCGCCACATTGCCAAAAGTAGATACATTTCTAGTAACCTGAGAAATTTTGTGAGATTTTTCAGTTTGGTTTCTTTAATTTCTCAGTGAGATGTATAGCACTGTGCATCGTCAGTGCTTAGATTGAGGAATAACTAACGTTTTGCTTTTTTTTCTGCAGCAAAGAATGGGGTTGTATTTGTATACTAGTTTGCATATTTGTGTTCTGGTAAGCACCCCGTCCTAACATGTCCTACACCTAGGAAAGCAGCATTGGAGTTCTCAAATGGTTTGGTGACGCTTGTCATCATGCAGGTTCCAGTCAGTGATGGAGGAACCGGCGGCGGAAGGGGCCGAGCAGGTGAGCTTGGCTAGTACAAAGCAACTCTCGGACCTGCTACAGGAGCTATACGAGCTGCGCATCACGGGTTCCTTCTGTGACGTGGTCGTCGAGGTGCAGAGCCGTCGTTATTTGGCGCACAAAGCCGTGCTGAGCAGCACCTGCCACTACTTCCGCTCGCTCTTCCTCGCAGAGCCCTGCAGCACCCTTGGTCCCTTTGTTCTTGACTTCATCTCGGTGGAGACATTTGAGCAAGTGCTCGATTTTATTTACCGTGGACAGCTGAGCGTGCCACGCACTGACTTGTCCCGGTTGAGGGCTGCCGCCATTGCTCTTGGCCTCCAGTGTTTGCATGAGGCCTGCGGTCCTGCGGAGGATGACTCTGATGTATGGGGCGCAACCGAGGGAGGCATGGACACATGTGATGATGATTCTCCACGGAAAGATGGTGACAGCCCAGCCCCGGAGCCAGTTTTTCCTGATTGCAGTGGCTATGAAGAAGGTGCTGAGGGAAATGGGAATCATTCTCCATTAGAAATGAGCAGCAATGAGCCATCCTTAGCCCCTGACAAAATTGTAAACGATAAAAAAAGCAACACCGTGTTGCCCCCAGCTGAATGGTCTAACGCTGAACCGGTTCATATCAAGACAGAATCATGCGACGAAAGTAATAAAAATCAAGAGACTCCGTCGGGGAGTTACATGATGCCATCGTTCTCCAGCACACCTGAATCTGTGCTGATTGGTTCGGAGGGTCGTTATGTTTGTCCCAAAGACGTCACATGGAGGACATATGCTCATTGCAAACCAGACATTGGGTCCACCGTTTCTGGTGCACCACCCTCTCCTCACCGCAGCTGCTTAAATCCCTCCACCACCATGTCATCGCAGAGCCTGGTGCTTTCACGGAGCCACTTGCTTGATCGACCTATCTCTCGACCTTGGCGGGTTCATGAGGTACATTCACGGCGGGATGGTAAAGGTGAATCTGGCTCCTCAGCAGATACTGTCTCGTGCCGTGTATGTGGCGAGGCAATCTTACAAACGATGACCGCTCTTCGGGAGCACGCACGCAGCCATGTGGATATACAGGCACTTGTGTGCCAGGTTTGCCACCTGCATTCGACATTGCTCAGCAACCTGGTGAAGCATGCACTTCTCCACGTTGGTGTTTTCCTCTTCTCTTGTGATGGTTGTGGAAAACGTTTCCCTGTGAAATGTCGTCTTCAGGAGCATCAGCGTGGTGGTTGCAGAGCATCTTTGTCACAAAGTGTAGGGCTTGCACCGGTGGGGCTGGGATCCGCAGGAGTGGGCTTTCCAGCTCAAGCCCAGCTCAAGATAGAAACATGTCTGACATCTTGGAATCAAAGAAAGACTATGTGATTGTTTCCAATCTCTGCTAGAGTCATGGTGGCTGATCATCATGCTTGCTGTCATGTGCATTTCCTGCTTCTGAGTCTTTGCTCATCCTCCCACTTCCCTCCTTCTTGCTTTTGATGGCCGGGGAAGTGAAATATACAATAGTGCTTTTGATCTTACTGCTGGCATTAACCTTTTTTACATGTTCAATGTATTTGGGCAAATTTTCTTTCTCTAGTTTTTGTCATTGTGCTCACTGAGATTGCCATTTTTCTTGTCCAGAGCCATAGTAATTACAGCTAAATCTACAAGCCACTTTCTAAAGCAGTTTTTGATTCTACCTTTTCGCACCACAAAGTGAAGTATGCCATGTCATGCTGAATTCCCTTATGCAAGGCTGATTTTGTTTATAAATCATGTATTTTTATGTCTCCGCCCCCAAAGGTGGCCGGAGACATTATGTTTTCGGGTTGTCCGTCCGTCCGTACGGGCTAAACATCGTTTTTCTCAGCAACCACATGTCCGATTGAGATAAAACTTTCAGGGTCGGAACGACACCCATGTAGAATGTTTTCATGATAATTGTGATGTCATAGGTCACGTGGTATAGCAGTAATCATCGATTAAACGCAAATAATTAAACATATTTCTCGGAAACCTCTGAATGGAAAGATTAGAACCTTTGCACATTGTCAAGTACTCCCAATAGGGAACTACAACAGCACTCGGTAAAGTGCATACCTCCGCCAGGCTGAACAGTTTGTTTTGTATCCCGATGATAGGCCGGATCTGGATTCGGACCTGAACCAAAATCTAATCGGCTTGTTCTTGTCACCTAACAAACTCATTCACCTAGTTTAGTCAAAAGTCATCCATAACTTATCATGTTGTTTATCGCTTTTCGCCCAATCCCTCAATGGTGAAGAATCACTTAAAAATTAAATAATTCTCGTATCCGAATCCCGATTCAGATCTTCATCAAAATCGAATCAATTCGTCATTGTCAGACACCCAATCGATCCACCAAGTTTCGTCCAAATCCGTCCATAACTTTTTGAGATATCCTGATATATATATCGTTTTTGGTCCTATCTCCCAAGGTTGAAGAATCACTTTAAAAATTATAAGAGCCGGATCCGTATCCGGATCTTCACCAAAATCTAATAATTCCATCCTTGTCACATACACTACCTCTCTGCCAAAGTTCGTCTGAATCTGCCCACAACGTTTTAAGATATCTTGTTCACTGACAGACAGACAGACAGACAAATGAAAAATCACTCATGGAGCGTCACTTGGCAAAATAGAACTAAGTAGAATGGCACTCGGTGGAGCATCCTTTTGACTTCACAAATAATTGGTGGTTGAATTATGTGACCTGATATGCAAATCCTCTTCAAATTAAGTTGATCGGATCAATCTTGTCAATTTTAGAAATTTGGCCGGCCTTTGTTGACCTCAAAAATAGTTGGTGGCTAGTTTCATTAAGCTGATATGCAAATCCTATTCAGATTTCAAGTCAATCGGATGAAAATTGAGAATTTTTGAAATTTGGGAAAGTGGTTGACCTTTTGGCCTTTTTGGTATAAATGTTGACCTTTTGGCCTATTTTGATCTCAAAAATAGTTGGTGATTGAATTCAGTTAGCGGATATGAAAATCCTATTCAAATTTATAGTCAATCGGGTGAAAATTTAGGATTTTAGAAATCTGGCCTATGTTGCCCTTTTGGCCTATGTTGACCTCAAAAATAGTTGGGGGTTGAATTCAGTGACCAGATATGCATATCGTTTTCGAATTTTAAGTTAATCGGATGAAAATTGACAATTTTTGAAATTTGGCCTATGTTGACCTCAAACAGTAGCTGGTTTCAGTAAGCTGATATGCAAATCCCATTCAAATTCCAAGTCAATCGGATGAAAATTGAGGATTTTAGAAATTTGAAATGGTTGTTGACTTTTGGCCTATGTTGACCTTTTTGCCTATGCTGATCTCAAAAGTAGTTGGTGGTTGAATTCAGTTAGCTGATATGTAAATCCTATTCAAATGTCAAGTCAATCGGATTTAAATTGAGGATAAAAAAATTGAAAAAAGTGGTTGACCTTTGGCCTATGTTGACCATGTGACCTATGTTGATCTAAAAAAAATAGTTGGTGGTTGAATTCAGTTTGCTGATATGTAAATCCTATTAAAATTTGAAGTCAATCGGATGAAAAGTGAGGATTTTAGAAATTTGAAAAGGTTGTTGACCTTTTGGCCAATGTTGCTCTCCAAAATAATTGGTGGTTGAATTCAGTTAGCTGATATGAAAATCCTATTAAAAACTTTACACGTGTCATTGACTAGGAATGGCGATTAAAAGTTGATCATGAAAACGTCATCGGTCACATGGTATGGCAGCCATATTGGATTGAAGTAAAGTATTAAATAATTATATATCAGAAACTGCTTGGCCTATCGATGTGAAACTTAACAAATGTCATCTAACAACATTGCTGCACATAGTTTGAAAATGATGACGTCGTAGGTCACGTGGTTTGGCAGCCATCTTGGATAGAAAAACGAACCTTATCTGATCAACATGAAACCTCACAAACGTAATCCCCTACCCAGAGTGTACATTTTTGATGTCATATGTCACATGGTTTGGCAGCCATATTAGCTTGAAAGCTGATGTTTAAAAAAAAAAAACCCTCCGAAACCGCCTCACCTATCGATTTAAAACTTGTCATTGCTGGTAAAAATGTGATACTTCAAAACAGCTGAAGGGATTTAAATCATATTTGTTTACTTTTCAGACAGTAAACCAGGGCATCTACCCGTTGTCACAGGCACGGACTACGAGGAGGCATATTGGCGACAGTCTCATTACTCTAGTTATGTATATTTTTTAGCATTCATCTAAAGACCTGTAGTCGAGCTTGTACATAACTCACCTGCAGGGCAAAGACATTTGTGGACACCATTGTACTTTTAACATTGATTGCAATTGGGCATCACAGATAATGGAAAATATATAGAGCATATGGGATTTGAAACCGAGTTCTGAACATCATGAGCCATCAGTTCAGACGAGGACACTAAACAGGTCCACCCATTGCCAAGATCGAGAACCTGATCATTTTTGTCATTTTACTTCCTGACTGAATAGTTTCATTAATCTGACATTTGGAGTATCGTTCTCTACTTTGCCACTTCATAGAGTTGTGATTGTTGTGATTTAAAATTGAGTATTGATGTGTCATCAACGTTTTACGCAAAGAAAGTGCCAGCTCCAAAGAAATCCACTAAAGCAGTTTTTGCCATGTATAGCCAAGGCGTGCCTTCATATTCTACTCTAGTCAAATGTTTGGCTAACTTTAAGCTGCCCATTTGGCTCCTGTAAAAAATGATGGCGCAATGTATAAAAGTGTGGACATGAGTTCTTTGAATATGACCCCAGGTCAGACTGCCTGGCAGGCAGATGAGACCTGCCTACTACATAATTGCTGCCCAGATCAAGGCATTAAGCGTGGAAGATCACCAAGTTGTCATCAAAATATTCGCCGAATTTAGAATTTCTCATGGTAACGTTTTCACCATCATCCATGAACACTTGGACATGTGCAATGTCTCAGCAAGATGGTCATCCAAAAATGTCAGCACTTGCAACGGACAGCAACAGCTGGCTTCATGTTTCAGTTTTCTCTAACTGTTAAATGCAGATCCAGCTGACGTTATTGCTTGTCTGCTAACTGGTAGCAAAACTTGGCTTTACCACCGGGATCCTGAACCAAATTACAATCGATGCAATGGAATAAGCGATTATTACCACCTAAGAAATTGCACGATATCTCTGTCAGTGTTCTTCAAGAGATCTGTTCTTGGTCTGGTGCAATGTTAGGCAATTTAAACATCAGCTTCCACTGCTACATCTAGATCTAGCTATCCTATGAATCCGATGATGTGGTCTCTTCTGCAAACTATGAATTCCGATTTCTCTCAAATTCAAATATGGATATCCATGAACTTTGCAAACTCGGTGCTGCTAAGATTGACATGCTGGTCCTTGCCCCCTCAACTCCGTCTTCAGAGCTTTGACTTCAAATAGTGAAACTTGAGGATCACAACCTGATCTCTGCTTCCGCAGTTTCAAATGTGGGTGTCACTCTGGACCCACCTCTTTCTTAGATTCTGCACATTGCTAAAGTCTGTTGATATATTTTCTTATATCTGCACAACATTGCCCATATCTGCCCGTGTTTAAACCGGAGGGCACCGGCAACTTTCGTTCCTGCTCTCACAACGTCGCACTTTGATTACTGCAACTCACTGTTAGCAGGCTTCTCTGTTTTTGTCTTCCCTAGTCCTTGCAACCCATTCAGAATATGGCTGCCAGGTCATCGTTTACACTCGCATATTTGGTCGCATCATTCCAATCATCAAAAAGCTTCACCGACTGCCATTAATCAAGGCGTAGATTTCCAAATATTACCGATAACGTTTAATTAAATCCGCATTGGTTCCTGACTACATTTCTAACCTAATCACAGCTTGCATCCCTCCTAGAAGGCTGCGGTACAACCATGAGAATCTCCCAGTAAGTACTCTTATGATGATGAAAACCTATGGCGCTTGAGCATCCTTAAGATATGCTCCAACTGTGGAGCTCTCTACCTTTTTACAATTGGCACAGCCGAATAAATTTGGGGATTTTGAAATTTCTCCTAGAATATCATCCTTTTACAGTTGCTTTCTCTTAATATATATTTTTTACTTTTCTTACCTCTTGTCAACCATTTTGAGATGTCACTTTGAAGTGGAAAAAATGGAGGAAATTATTTGTTCGATTGAATGTGTCCAAGTCCAAGGCTCATGTAATGCACATCATCATTTCTGATTGGCTTAAAGCAGCTGGATCGACCCCCATAAAGGTTGGCCCTAAACCCCAGTGACTATTATATGTTTTGGTATTTGAAGTCCCACCGGTTTGGCTACCAATTTGTGAACGTCGACAAGCTGACCAAAGCAACAGAGACGTGGCCTAAGGAGCAATCGGAGAACCTCCATTTTACTGGTGTAGACAGTTTGAATGACAAAACGGAGATGAGGGACACAATTCCCGGGAGGAGGTGGGGAGAGGGGAATAAATAAAGTTGATGTATCTGTACTATTGTGTGTGTTCTCGTTCCTAAAAAATCTTTTGAACACCCCTCCTCATATCATTGCGCTTCAGGTAAGGAAGCATCTGTATGACCAAAGGCTTGTTTATCAGGTCTGCCACGAAGGCTTAGTGGACCTAAAATGAATGTCTATTGATGTATGGCTTGTTTTACAAATTTGTTTTTTTTATCGTACAACCAACACACTGTAAAATGCTTGGTCCACATTTTCAGAACGTGTGTGCGCACAGGTGCACTGTGGCATAGCACAAGTTGTCCTGCCCTGAACAAAATGGCGGTTGTTTATAACCCACCTCCTGCTGCCCCACCCAAGGCACCCAGGTCTATTACCGCACATTTTTCAAAGTTGGCTTTCGGTCCGATGTCTACAAGTGCCGGACCAGGCTCGTAATCACAACAACCCACAGCTCGACTGGACTGCAAATATAAAGCATTTGTTTTCGTAAACCATGAGCCCCTGCAAGATGTAATGCTTATCATGTAGTGGCGTCCTTGCCTCTGAAGGATAAATACATTTAAAATATATATATTTTGTATGAATGAATGTATGTATGTATTCAGCAATTTTACAAACTCGTGTAAAATTCCAACTTCCTTATTTTCATCTAAGTTGATAAATTCATTTAAAAAAAATTTTTTTTTTATCTCGATTTTGAACCGCTCTGTTTTGTACATTGGTTTGCTTTGGCAATTTACCCACAATTTCCAATACATTGTATGTACATTGGTTCGAGATCATGTTTGAGCGTTTCAATTTCAACTCGCAAAAGACTTTCTTTGCTTACACCCAGTGGTTGTGCGTTCTTTCATTACATTGCACATTCATTCACAGATTTATAGATAAAATGTTTATGTATTTCTTATTGTGAATAGAGAAATGAAAAAGTATCCTGAACTTATTGATTTTGAACTTTGTGTTGTTTCTTTGTTTTTCATGCTTGCATTTGGTTTGAGTATGATCAATATGACATCAGATGACCAAGTTCTGTTCTCCTTGAATGAAACATTTTGCTTCTAAAACGTTTTCTAACAATTATACTTGTACATTATACATACATACACACATACATATTGTTGCGGATCCCCCGAAGCCCGTTCCCGTTACAAAGGGGAGATTAAACCCCTTTTTTCCCCCCTGGGTCTTCGGGTCCGCGAGACCGAGTCACCACTTCCGGGCAAACGTGGAAAAGGGTTTCGGGACAAATTCGCACGTACCTTTGGTACCCACGCCGCAACGGAAGCGGGGATCGAGCCTCGCACGAGCCACGCTTAATCGAGTACGCCCGAGCGGAATGCGTATCACGTGACTCGTGCTCTTACTTTTTTATTGGAACCCGATTAGAACGGTTTTATTCGTACCATGCGAAGCCAATGATTGAAGAGACAGGACGGTCAAATCAGAAGGAAGAACAGAATTTATTTACACTATGTACAATGTTTTGAAGAAGGAAAGGGACACAGAGCAGAGCTTAGTCAGTCTTACTTATTCCCAGACAAATGGGCCCACTCACATACACGGGGAGATGGAGGAAGAGAAGTTCACGCGCCAAACGCGCCTGCTTCGGTCGCTCCTAGAACAGCTCACCTGGTGTGTAGCCCTCTGGCGGTCACGGCACGTATCCAGGCGAAGGCAGGCAGCAGGAAAATCGTGCGTCTGTGGCCCGGCGCAGGTCGTTCTTTCCAGCGCGCGATTAATACTGCGCAGAGCATGGAGAACAGGGCAAAGTTCGTGTACAATGAGGCAATTCAATTCGTTCTGCTTTCTCGTGCCGTTCGTTCTCTTGATCTCGTGCGCTCCTGATCCTGATCTGCCGCGTTCTCATACGTTCTCAATCCTCCCCCTCTCAACTCTGAACTCATGGGCTGCGCAACTCATCTCCACTCGGAACTCATCTGAGGTGGGGGGGGGGGGGGGCTCGGGGCAGGGTTATATGGCTCCGCCCCGGCCCGACTTGAATGTTCCAAACCCCGCCTCTGGTCGTCGTGGTTAGCCACTCCCCTCGAGCCCTGATTGGCGGCTCGTGCTTACCGATGGCTCCTCCTGCCCCGCCTTCCTTCGGCCTCGGTCGACTTGTTCAGGCCTTCCGCGTGGTATTTCAGCACAAAACCAAAGCGCCAAAAGAACACCCAATCTCACTGGCCTACTCAACGCAAAACTAAACACAGGAAAGGACTACGCTTACATTTTCTTAGAAATAACTGAACTATAGCGAGGCTACATGTTGTGGTGTAACTAACTAAGAGGGGAATATACACACACACACATATATATATATATATATATATATATATATATATATATATATATATATATATATCTTCTATATAAATAAAGGAGGTGTGTGTGTGTGTGTGTGTGTGTGTGTGTGTGTGTGTGTGTGTGTGTGTGTGTGTGTGTGTGTGTGTGTGTGTGTCTGTCTGGATGTCCGCTTATAACTCAAGAACTACACATCGGAGAAAAGTTTTAGACACAGATTAGGAATCAGCATAAAATTCCGGTGGTTAGAGGCTACTTTTTATTTTAATATCAATGGTTTAAAAAACCGGGCCAGCTGCAATTCCATGGTGTAGTTTGTGGCGGCGCTATTGCCCCTTTCCGATCCCATGACGCATTGCGGTTCTGATTCGCGATAAGGTCTATGTGCTATCACCGACACTTTTCCACCTTTTCCATACCTTTTAATCAGATTTACCTTATCGTCCATCGTAACCACATTACGCTTGGAAACACTAGCATTATCCTTCTTCGGACCCATGGCTAACACAGACACAGTAAAGGAATACTGTATGTCGCCTCTGTTTTGAATGAGAATCAGCGGTTGCGCGTACGTACAGTATACTGTACGTACATATTTATATATTTTTAATGTGCTTTTTATTGTATTTTAAATTGTTTTTTAGCTTCTTTTATTGTTAATTTATGTACTATTTTATTTATTTTAAATATATTTTTAAGGAAAACAAATGTTTTCACGTCCGTAGGAGTGACGTAATGTCGCACATAATGACGTTCGCTGCCCGGTCATGAAATAAATTATGATTCTCTTGCCAAAGTGACATGCAGATCAGGCAGTAAACCTCCCAACTGAGTTTCTCAACAGTCGTCAGCCTCAAGGACTCCCAACACACAGGTTGATTCTCAAGGTGGGAGCACCAATCATGCTTCTAAGGAATCTTGATCCACCAAAGCTGTGTAATGGAACACGATTGACAATCCAGCAAATGATGCCGCATGTCCTCGAGGCAACCATCCTCTCAGGACAATACAGAGGAGAGAAAGTATTCATTCCAAGGATACCACTTATTCCACCTGACCTTCCATTCTCCTTCAAGAGGATTCAGTTCAAGAGGATATATATATATATATATATATATATATATATATATATATATATATATATATATATATATATATATATATATATATATCAGGCTATGTTTTGCTATGTCCATCAACAAGGCGCAGGGGCAATCAATGAAGGTTGTAGGCCTGAACTTCACAGAACAAGTGTTTGCCCATGGCCAGCTGTACGTGGGCTGCTCGATGGTTGGAAAACCAAGCAATCTTTATGTCTTGGCACCACGTAAGAAAACCAGAAATGTTGTATACCCAGAGGTTTTGAGAAATTGAAAATTGAAAAAACGTCATGTAGGAAATGTACTGTGATATTGCTCTAAAATATACATGTTCTTTTCATCATATATTTGTCTTATTCTTATTCAACCCGGGCGAAGCCGGGTACCTCAGCTAGTATATAATATATATCTATACATATATATATACAGTCACGTGAAAAAGTAAGTACACCCCATGTAAAGTTTTGACTTTTTCAACATACAGCTATTTGATTTTCATTTCAACAATATTGATTAATAAAGGTGATATAATCTATCTATAATTCCAGTAATCTCTGTGTGTATGTTTGTTTGTATGTTTGTATGTTTGTCTGTGACCGCTGTTTCTCGACAACTACCGGTCCGAAATACTTGAAACTTGCCAGGTATATTGCTGGGGACCCGAGGATGTGCCTTTTCAAGGTTTTAAATTAATCGCAGAAGTAGTTACCGAGCTATGTCCAAAAAACGATTCAACCAATCAGAGAGCAGCGAGCTATCACGTGTGCCGAACGTGGCGAACAGACTCTGCCTCGGATGGCACATTTGAGAGCGTATTCATTTATTTCCCGTCGGCAAACTATGTTGCCGTTAAACTATGTTTTAAAACTAATTAAAACTAATTTGCGATTCATCGTATTCATCGCTTCACATTTGCGACAGTGAAGACTTCACTTCCGGCAGCCAATCACAGAACGCGTTGTTGCGAGCCCGAGAGCCTGCGCCATTACGGTTCGTAATTCGATTTCTTCCGGAGAAAATAATAATTTCTCGATTTCTTATGCGCATTATTTCTCCCAATTCAGTCAGAGCGAAGGGCGGAAGCGAAGAGCGTTGTTTTTTTTGTTTACGGGCGTACGGGCGGGGTAGAGCGTACGGGTAGCGTTTTTTTTTTTTTTTGGCAAGGAACGGGCACCCACGTACGGGCATGCCCTAGTATAACAAATATCATGAAGCATTTACATTTTGTAGTCCATTGTATAATTTAAATAAACATAAATTCAAATTTCGCATGTGGAAAAAGTAAGTACACCCTTGGCTTTAATAGATGGTATTGCCCCCCTTTGGCAGAAACAACCTCAAGTGGGCGTTTCTTATAACTGTCTACCAGTCTCTGACATCGACGGGAGAAATTTTTGCCCACTCCATGCAGAATTATTTCAGCTGTGCGATTGTTTGAGGGGTTTCTTGCATGCACAGCTCGTTTCAAATCCCCCCACAACATCTCGATGGGATTTAGATCCGGGCTTTGACTTGGCCATTCCAGAACCCTCCATTTCTCTCTTTTCAGCCATTCCTTGGTGGATTTACTGGTATGTTTCGGGTCATTGTCATATTGCAAGGTCCACCTTCGGTTGAGCTTCAACTTTCCGACAGATGGCCTCACATTATCCTCCAGCACCCTCTGGTACAATGAAGAATTCATAGTGGATTCTATGATGGTGAGCTGCCCAGGCCCTGATGCAGCAAAGCTGCCCCAAACCATAATATTTCCACCACCATGCTTTACAATTGGTATCAGGTTCTTGTGGTCAAATGCTGTCTTTGGTTTTTGCCAAACATGTCTTCTGGTACTGTGGCCAAATAGCTCTACCTTTGACTCATCTGTCCAGAGCACATTGTTCCAGAAGTGCTGGTCTTTGCCTCGGTGTTCATTGGCAAACTTTAGTCTTGCCCTGATGTTCTTTCTGGACAGCAAAGGTTTCCTCCTGGCACACCTCCCATGTAGATCAAATTTGTGCAGCCTCTTTCTTATGGTAGACTCGTGCACTTTGATATCAACAGTGGCAAGAGCTACCTTTAGGTCGCGTGATGACATTCTGGGGTCCTTCGAGACTTCTTTCAGCGTCTTTCGGTTCTGTTATCGGGCTGAACTTGCTGGGGCGGCCTGGCCTGAACTTGCTGGGGCGGCCTGGCCTGAACAAGTTGGCAGTTGTTTGGAATCTTCTCCACTTGTAGATGATCTTCTGGACAGTCGAATGATTGATTTCAAATTGTTTGGAGATCTTTTTAACTCCCTTCCCAGACTCGTAGGCATCTATAACCTTCTTTCTGAAGGCCTCAGAGAGCTCTTTTGATCAAGGCATGGTGATGCCGCACACTTCAACAACAAAGAGCAAACCAAACTAAATGTCTGAGGTTTAAATGAGACAGGTTCCTCCAAGATCCTCTCTAACGATGTTCTAATCATTTGCACCTGAGCTAGTGCACCTGATTCTAATTTTAGGTATTTGAAGTAGTGATAAATGTCAGGGTGTACTTACTTTTTCCACATGTGAAATTTGCATTTATGTTTATTTAAATTATACAATGGACTGCAAAATGTAAATGTTTCAGGATATTTGCTTTATTATATCACCTTTATCTTTCAATATTGTTGAAATGAAGATCAATGAGCTGTATGTTGAAATATGTTGAAAAAGTCAAAACTTTACATGGGGTGTACTTACTTTTTCACGTGACTGTGAATATGTATATATATATCTATATATATATATAACTGTGAGAAATAGTAGAAACTCCACAGTACGAGCAGGGCGTCTCATTTGCATTGAATAAATAATCGGGAGATTGAATAAGACGCGGACGTAGCTTCAGGGCTTCGATCTTTAATTCGACAAGCTTTCGACCAACAAAGGTCTGCTGCTAAGTCTACAAAAACAGCAGGCATGTATATCAGTCAAGTATGTGTAGTGACATGTGGGTAAGATGTGTGATATGTGTAGAAAATGCATACAGAAGGAAGAGCCACGCTAAAGCTCACTCACCGGCCCCAAGTTCAACGGAAGTGAAGCGCAGCTTACAGTTACGGTTTGCGTTACATTTCCGGGACCTGATTATATATATATATATATATATTATATAGTCCATATATTATATAGTAATATATAGTAAGTATATATTCCATATATATATATATACTCAGAACTCAGATTGATATACTGAGTTCAGAAAGTAAACCCAAGTCAAGAACAAAAAAATATTCCATATTAAATGCGAAGTCTGTGTATATATATATATATACACAGACTTGGCATTTAATATGGAATTTTTTTTTCTTTTCTTGACTTGGGTTTACTTTCTGAACTCAGTATATCAATCTGGTGAGTTTCTTTTACCCTTCGGTGATGTCTTTGTTGAAAGAACCATGTCACTGATTGTCTTTCACAGCAAGAAGTCAACAACAGGATTATATCACAGGTGGCATGACAAAATGTAAGGACAGGTACTTTTGACGATTGGCTTCACAATCGGGCATATAAGGGTTGTTGCATTCTGTATTAGTGGAAAACAACTGCTGCACGTCTACAAAAGTTATTGCCGCTTCCTCTGGAGATGGTCCGTCAACTTGACAATGCTGTTTGTCATGGAGTGGTGGCTTAACGAAATTCTGGCATGAAACAGCGTGCTCTTGCTCGGCAGTATGGCATCACTCAAGGTCAGGTGTCAAAGATCCTGAAACGAAATGCTCAGAGGGGTGTCCCTACTCCAATACCGAGGCCATGACGTCCATGTAGAACCACAAGGAGAGATGATCGCCAGCTGCACCGGTTAGTCTGCAATGGCCGTACCAAGTCGGCTAATCGGCTTAGGGCTGAGTGGAAGCAACTGACAAATGTGCCTGTATCCAGAAGGCTCGTCAACCAATGACTGGTTCAAGCAGGCTATCATGCCAGGCGTCCCCTGAGAAAGCCACGCCTCACCAGGCAACACAGCGAGCGCCGATTGCAGTGGGGCCAGAGAGCACCGTCAATGGCAGCCAGGACACTGAAATCACGTGACCTTCAGTGACGAGTCTAGATTTCTGGACTATCGTCAAGATGGCCGTGTCTGAGTGCGCAGACAAGTGCATGAAGCCCACAACGAAGATTGTATCGTGCCAAGAGTCCAAGCTGGAGGTGGTGGGGTGACCGTTTGGGCTGCTTTTCATGCAGGGGGAAAAACTGACCTGGTTGTTCTGAATGGAAACCTCAACCAGTTCAAGTACAGGGTCATTCTGGAAGAATCATTGCTTCCATTTGCTCGTGCAGCCTTTCGAGGAAACTTTGTCTTCCAAGATGACAATGCACGGCCTCATCGTGCTCGCATGATCCAACACTTTCTTGCTGACCGTGGTGTAGAGCATATAGAGTGGCCTGCCATGTCCCCGGATATGAATCTGATAGAGAACTTGTGGGCAGAATTAACGCGTCAAATCGACAACTTGGACCAGCAGCCTACCTCTGTGCGTGAATTGCAGCAGACTATTGTCACTGCATGGCAAGCGATTCCTGTCCAAACCTTGACAAATCTCGTGAACAGCATGCCTCGACGTGTACGTGCTCTCCTGAATGCCCGTGGGGGTTACATGAAGTACTGAACTGTAATTTTACTGTCCGTAATCCCAGTCATAATTTAGCTTTTGTTTTTGTTGAAATTTTTTTTGGCTAATGTGCAAAATAAAGAGATACTTCTGGAAAACGTACAGAAGTTTAACACAGTACTGTCCGTGAATTGAGTTCGATATCAGTTTACATCACTTTCAAGGATCAATTTATTTGCTTCGAAATGTCAAATGTGGTTTTTGTTTCTTTTAAAGGTCACATTAACAAAATCTAGAATAATTTCAACATAATTCCAATGAACTTTTGGTTCTCAGTCATCTTGAAAAGTAAGTTCACCCCCAAAAAAAAAATATTCCATATTAAATGCCAAGTCTGTGTGTATATATGTATGTATGTATGTATATATATATATATATATATATATATATATATATATATATATATATAATATATATATATATATATATATATATTGTTACAGACACGACTTTGATGTTAAAGTGGGCCGAGCGGAATGGCCGTCGTGTCCGCACAAATTACCCGACTATACTCGACGTTGACGAAGTCGCGCGATGCTGGCTCAATAAGAAAAAGAAGACACCCGGCTGGATTACAATAACACAATACGACACCAGGGGTTCAGTTCTCAAGACCTCCGGAGGAGGTTATATTAAGGCGGAAGGTTAGATTACAACTACAAGAGGGACAGCATAGAAAGACAAGCACTTAGACACAATCTTATATTATTCCCAACAGACGACAGATAAACGGGACAAAGCTGACTCACACGGGGATTGATGGAAAGGACAGGCGGGTAGCGATGGCTCCAGGTGCACCTGGGCTCAAAGGTCAGAATCGACTCGGTCCGGTCCAGAGATGCGGGGAGGTCGCAGCGCTCGGATGGCGTCTTGTCTGCTCAAGCTGGGGGCGCATCTCACTCACATCCGGCGCGTGGCCGCGTATATCCGGCGGGGAGTGACACGCCCTCGGCTCGTTAGCTCCGCCTCGTGGAATCGGCACGTTGCTTCTCATTGGGTGCGTGCGGGGGGTTTACCAGGCTCCGCCCTTGACGAGGAGCTGACAAGGAGCCCCTTCGTGGTAACCCCGTGGAGCGCATGGTCTGGAGCTAATCGAGCCGGTGTGAGGACGCATCCTCCCCCGCTCCGCCGCCATCTCCTCTGTTGTTGTTGTAATTGTTGGGGAAGAAGATGGAAGGAGGTATGGGAAAGGTCCTAAACTCACTACTGATGCCATATAATCATCACATTCTGGTGCAACGAAGAGTCATAATTAATGGAGACGAGGCCTTAACTGACATAGAATAAGAATAACTAGGAAGATGTCCGAAAGTTGTCTACGTGTGGTGCGGTGGACCTGGGCACGACATTTAATGGGGGAATAAGGGGAAGGTCGGCTCTACTGATTGTTATTTACATGCAATGGGACTAGGGAATGGGGGATTGGGGAAAGTTGGGGAGTATTGGAGAAAATAGGGGAATATTTACAAGCGGATATGGAGGCCAAATTCCATATTCGCAACATTGCACCCTTCTCTACCCTCGGGGCGTCCCTAAATTTTTACCTACTTTAGTGTGGCACGCAATGTAGTTCCCTCTACTATTAACTCTACCCTGAGTGCGACAGTTTTACAGATATTCACAAATGAGTAAATATGTCCCCCTGCGACGTTGCACCCTTCTCCTCACAGAAACACACCCACAGGATAACCGAATCCGGAAAGAATTCGCAAACTACACATACAGCCGGTAGGGAGCATTATTTACAAGACTACGCTGCTATTTACACTACGATCCAGGACCTGTTTTTGGAGGAACACATGCAGATGTTATGCATAGAGAGAGCGCGCTTGCCAACATCGATACACCAACCCACGAGTGCTCTGTGGCCGACGGCCTTTAATAACGTGCAGAGCACCCTTCCCGAGCATCAACAGCACCACCCCACCACCAATCGGTGCAGTCACCATTGTTCATTGGAATAAAAATAAATTCGACAACCCCTAACCCTGCAGGTGTCTCTTGCTCTTCTTGTGGTGCACTTGGTGGTGTTAACTATTAGTGGTTCACCTGTATGGCATAGGTGCCACGTTGATCCATAGGTCCATCCCCGGGTGGTGCTTGGCCGCAAACGAACTGCGGTCCATTGTGGGTGGCCACAAACATTGCGGTCCATGTGGTGTATCGATCCCGGCAGCAAACAGCGAAAGTGCAGGCCCACAACTGCGCAGCCAGCACCTCTCTCTCCTCTCTCTCTACCCCAAAGCCAGATCCTCGGAGGTGGGAGACAAAAGAAGAAACAAGTGAGTAAGGTGGTAAGGGCGCAAAAGTGCACGCAATGTAAGGTGATGCACACTGGGGGCACATGGGAACCAGGTGAGACAGGTACGTTCCTATCGTACGCCCCCCCCCCACCAGGTAACCTACATGGCCCCTCCCTTACCCCTTACTGTATCCACAAAACACAACACTACCCATAAACATCTACTTTACAAATCAACAAACATCCCTACTGTCTTCCCCGTTCCTCCCATAAACCAAATTCGTCTTCTCTCCCTCCTAACCAATCAAATTTGCCATTTTCAACTCTCATCAAAATTTGCCATCTCCAACTGAACATCAAAATTTGCCATTACCAATTCATCATCAGTCCCTCCTAGGGAGGGAGAGATGGAATCACCCCAATGTCTCATCCACGTCGTGATGCGTCTCACAAATCCTCACAACAATTCTTACTTCCTGCAACACAAAACAAAGAAAACACAGGTGTGGAGTCATCATCATCACCACAGGCAAGTGGCTGCGTATGGTGCGACAGGTTCATTAATCCTAACTATTTCCTAAATGACTTTAACAACTTTACACTACCCGGGGTCTTTCTCCGGCCAAACCATTGGCCCTCTTACACTATGGGTTCTAAAAACCAATTCCCATTGGCCAAACTGTGGTGCTCTTCAATTTGGGGTCTCACTCCCCCGATTCATCTCCCGGTGCCCTCGCACAATTTCTGGGCTGCGGCGTGTACCTCTCCCAGTGGGTCTACCCACCTGCACACCTCCACCACTGCAGTTGCCTCCGAGCTTACCTGCTCCTTGCCCTAACCTAACTACCTGGGGAAGGCCCTCTGGCACTCTCCCCACTCGGTGCCCTCTCTGGCACTGGGCTACCCGGGTCCATCCTCCGGATCCTCGGGCCCCATCCACAACTCTACCGGCTCCCAGAGCCCACCTGCGGCCTCACCTGGCCGACATCCTCACAGTGGTGGAGTGCCCAACCAACTACACACACTAACAGGCTACACGCCCAGCCATTTCCACAACACTAATGCACCCATTCACAACACCATTCTGCAACCGCACCACAGATGCCAATATCCAACCACAATTTACCTGTACCCTCTACCTAGCACTTACACTACCCGCCCCGGGTACTCGTGAAAGGGGTCCACTCTTCCCCCATCCACACCTTCGCACCATGCACACCACTCCGTACCACCTACTCCAACTCTCTCCACACACCTGTACTTGCACACCTGTGCTCTCACACCTGGTGCCACCTGCACCCTTCTCTCCCCAAGCGCATTCGCGCTGATCCACAACACTCACTACTCATACACTGTTCCACACACCTGTCCAGTTGCACACCTGTTCAACTCTCAACCACACGGCATCATCTCAGCTAACTACTCCCTTCTGAAACTTGCGCTTCCCAGTCGTCCCTTTTAAACTATTGCGCTCCCTCGTCATTATCATCCACACTAATCTACCTGCGTCCCCACTACAGGTATCAGTCACTAACTAAACTTAACGTTACCTAATGTCAATCTCTTCTAGATCCCTACAATATAACCTAACCCACCCGGGCTAGTTTTCACTGCCATACACCCCATAAGCTATTGCTCCTTTGCCCCCCACATGGGAAGGGTGGCAGGGATGCCATCCCACCACATCGGGGGTCTCTCACTACCAATTTTGCACATCAAATTTCAACAAATCAAAAATTTGCCAATCTGCCAATCACTGTACCATTACCAATCATCACTCTGCCAATCCTTTGCCAATCATCAAATTTTGTTTTTCTCTAATTTGGGGTCCAAAACACTAACCTCATCACCCCGTCTACTCACTAATACCTCTCGGTGCGCCAATCCCTGTCCAAAGCCCGGCTTCGTAAAGCCAAGCAATGGATGCTGGTTGTTTTGTGCCGGCGGCTGGATGCGTCCGGCATTCGGGGCAGGGACGGGGGCTTACCCGTGCCGAGATCCCACGCACCATCTCGGCACGGAGCCATCCAATGTCCCGCTCTCGACCTGCCGGCACGTCTCACCAAAAAGTGGTCGCCATGACGACCCTTTCTATCGGGCTGCCCGCTCCGCCTAGTGGAGCACGGACGCGGCCGTTCAAAGCGAGGCCCAGCACGCACCGAGGGCCTGACTCGGCTATAAGTCGTTCTAAACTCTACCCCGTCTAACGTCGATGCTTCACCTGCATGCTTACACCCCGAAGCCCGTTCCTTGCTCACACATCCAGCCGTGCCCATGCTCCTCGTACCTTTCCTTACACACCCAGGTACACCCATTCCACTCACAGCCTTGGTCACACACCTGACCACCGAACACTTTGGCACACATTCGTTGCTCGCACACCTCACCAATACACCGCTTCGCGCCCCCTCCTCGGTCACCTCCTCTGTGACAATCACAGGTGTGCCCTCATTCGCACACCCAACCACGTGCCTCACCACCAACTCCAGCGTGCATTCCCACTCACGCTCTACCATTCCAGGTGTGCATCCTTCCATCCCAGGTGTACATCCTCGCTCACCTGTCACAACTAACTCACTCTCCTTGTCACTCTCACTACTTTCACCTCCATTCCTGACAGCGCACTCACCCTTACTCTTGACAGCGCACTCTTTCCCCATGCACCTGCCCGTCACACACCTTTCTCGCGCACACTCTCCCGTCACACCCTCTGTAACACTCACCACAGGTGTGCATTCTTCCTTGCCTTTGACAGCGCACTCTTTCCCCATGCACCTGTCCGTCACACACCTTCCTCGCGCACACTCTCCCGTCACACCCTCTGTAACACTCACCACAGGTGTGCATTCTTCCTTGCCTTTGACAGCGCACTCTTTCCCCATGCACCTGTCCATCACACACCTTCCTCGCACACACTCTCCCGTCACACCCTCTGTAACACTCACCACAGGTGTGCATTCTTCCTTGCCTTTGACAGCGCACTCTTTCCCCATGCACCTGTCCGTCACACACCTTCCTCGCGCACACTCTCCCGTCACACCCTCTGTAACACTCACCACAGCACGCTTCCATGTGCTCCCTCGCACACGCGCTACGACCGACTCACTCTCGCCAGCACCCTCACTCCTTGGCACGCACTTTTTCCTCACACACCCCAGAGTCGGACTTTCTCGCACACCTCCTCTTTCGCACACCAGACCTGTCGCACACTTCACCAACGGCCTCTCACGAACACCCGGGTCCATCTCGACCCCCAAGCTTCTTAAATCCCCTGGCGCATCATACGCACGACCATATTGGTCACCACTTACACCGGGTCCTCTTCCTCTTCGCTTCTCCTCCATCACCTGCGAATCCCTCATCCGGTTAATGAGCACATCATCACGATCCAAACACAGACTTTGGACCAATTCTTTTATCTCCTCTTTGATCTCTTTCTTATCCCCTCTCCGTCGCTTCTTAATTTCGCTCATCCCTTCTTCCACTTCTTCTAATTTGTGCTTCACCTCTTTTATTCCCCGGTACGTCTCCTCAAGCTCATCCTCTAAGGCTACCTTGACCGTTTCCAGGTGCGTCCTCACCTGCCGGTCCTTCGTCTCCATTACCTCTATCACCTCGTCCAACCTCGTTGTCAGTCCCTCACGTACCATCTGACATTCCCTCTTTGTCGCTATTAAGTCGTTTTTTATGTCGTTTTGTGTCGCTTTTAAACCTCCTAATACTGCAGTGTTCCTTTGAACCTGCTCCGTTAGTCCTTTTTGTCCCTCCGACAGCTGTTCCACCTCCTGCGTCAGGTCCTCTATGCCCCCTTGTAACTTTACAGTCCCCTTTCTCACCTCCTTTTCCATGTGCTCCTCACAGTGCCTCACCTCCTCGCGCACTCCTCCGACCTCCTCACTCACTCCTCTTCTGATCTCCTCTCCCATCACTTGCATCTCCTGCCCAGATGCCACCCTCATCTGCTCCATTTCCTCCCTGTGAGCATCCAGTTTGGTTTCTACCCCCATTCTGACCCCCTCTATCTGCTGCTCCATTTGTTTAACTTCCCTTTCCGCTTGGTCCCTCATGTCCCTCAATTTGCCTTCCATACTGTTTTCTAACCCCTCTAACCCATTTTTCACTCCCTCTATCTGATTCTCCTGGGCAGCCATTCTATTTTCTACCCCCGTTAACCCATGTTTCACCTCTTTTATCCCGTTGTCTAACCCCTCAAAATTATTGTCTAACTTCCCAATTTTCTTGTCTAACTCCTCAAAATTATTGTCTAACTTCTCACCGGTACCCCTCATTTGGCCCTCTAATCGCCCACTATCAACCCTCATTTGCTCACTCTGAGCATCCATCCGGTTCCCCATTACCCCCATTTGGTCCTCCAATCGCTCACCCTGAGCATCCATCCGGTTCCCCATTACCCCCAATTGGTTACTCTGCAGTTTGAGGGACGCCTGCATTTGCGCCATAAATTGCTCCATGAGGACCTGCATCTGGGCCATCCCTCCCACTTGTGCAGCGGGTGCGGCCGCCGTAGCTATGTGCGAGGCGCCATTTCGCGCGTCTGCTACCCCCGCTGTTTCGCTCTCCTCATGTCCCTCATTTTGGTCCTGGACCGACCCTGCTTCACTCTCCCCTACCGGACCCCAGCCGTCTTGATCCGCCATAGCGCGACTTGCAAAATTCGAGTTTCGTAAAACAAATACAAATTTCGCCGTTATAATTTCGCGCGGGAAACGCGCTCCGAATCGATTCTACTTGTTACCAATTTGGGCCTAATAAATTTAGTCCCGGGTTCGAATTCCACTCCTGACACCAATTGTTACAGACACGACTTTGATGTTAAAGTGGGCCGAGCGGAATGGCCGTCGTGTCCGCACAAATTACCCGACTATACTCGACGTTGACGAAGTCGCGCGATGCTGGCTCAATAAGAAAAAGAAGACACCCGGCTGGATTACAATAACACAATACGACACCAGGGGTTCAGTTCTCAAGACCTCCGGAGGAGGTTATATTAAGGCGGAAGGTTAGATTACAACTACAAGAGGGACAGCATAGAAAGACAAGCACTTAGACACAATCTTATATTATTCCCAACAGACGACAGATAAACGGGACAAAGCTGACTCACACGGGGATTGATGGAAAGGACAGGCGGGTAGCGATGGCTCCAGGTGCACCTGGGCTCAAAGGTCAGAATCGACTCGGTCCGGTCCAGAGATGCGGGGAGGTCGCAGCGCTCGGATGGCGTCTTGTCTGCTCAAGCTGGGGGCGCATCTCACTCACATCCGGCGCGTGGCCGCGTATATCCGGCGGGGAGTGACACGCCCTCGGCTCGTTAGCTCCGCCTCGTGGAATCGGCACGTTGCTTCTCATTGGGTGCGTGCGGGGGGTTTACCAGGCTCCGCCCTTGACGAGGAGCTGACAAGGAGCCCCTTCGTGGTAACCCCGTGGAGCGCATGGTCTGGAGCTAATCGAGCCGGTGTGAGGACGCATCCTCCCCCCGCTCCGCCGCCATCTCCTCTGTTGTTGTTGTAATTGTTGGGGAAGAAGATGGAAGGAGGTATGGGAAAGGTCCTAAACTCACTACTGATGCCATATAATCACATTCTGGTGCAACGAAGAGTCATAATTAATGGAGACGAGGCCTTAACTGACATAGAATAAGAATAACTAGGAAGATGTCCGAAAGTTGTCTACGTGTGGTGCGGTGGACCTGGGCACGACATTTAATGGGGGAATAAGGGGAAGGTCGGCTCTACTGATTGTTATTTACATGCAATGGGACTAGGGAATGGGGGATTGGGGAAAGTTGGGGAGTATTGGAGAAAATAGGGGAATATTTACAAGCGGATATGGAGGCCAAATTCCATATTCGCAACAATATATATATATATATATATATATATATATATATACAGTATATATACAGGGTGATTGAAAAGTAACTCCCTATTTTAAAATATTTAGAAATTATTTATTTATTGTAATATTTTTCTCAAATTTTTAGGGTT
>NW_027617871.1:75000-93796 GCF_964187855.1 Myxine glutinosa | reverse complement strand
TACATATGCATATATACAGACTTGGCATTTAATATGGAATATATTTTTTTCCTTGACTTGGGTTTACTTTCTTAACTCAGTATATCAATCTGGTGAGTTTCTTTTACACTTTGGTGATTTATTTGTTAAAAGAACCATGTCACTGATTGTCTGTCGCAGCTAGAAGTCAACAACAGGATTATATCACAGGTGGCGTGGCAAAATGTACGGACAGGTGCATTTGATGATTGGCTTCACAGTCGGGTATACAAGGGTTGTTGCGTTCTGTATTAGTGGAAAACAACTGCTGCACATCTCCAAAAGTTATTGCCGCTTCCTCTGGAGATGGTCCGTCAACTCGACAATGCTGTTTGTCATGGAGTGGTGGCTTTACGAAATTACGGCATGAAACAGCATGCTATTGCTCGGCCGTATGGCATCACTCAAGGTCAGGTGTCAAAGATCCTGAAACGAAATGCTCAGATGGGTGTCCCTACTCCAATACCGAGGCCAGGACGTCCCCGCAGAACCACAAGGAGGGATGATCGCCAGCTGCACCGGTTAGTCCGCAATGGCCGTACCAAGTCAGCTAATCGGCTTCGGGCTGAGTGGCAGCAACTGACAAATGTGCCTGTATCCAGAAGGCTAGTCAACCAACGACTGGTTCAAGCAGGCTATCGTGCCAGGTGTCCCCTGAGAAAGCCACGCCTGACCAGACAACACCGCCAGCGCCGATTGCAGTGGGCCAGAGAGCACCGTCAATGGCAGCCAGGACCCTGGAATCACGTGACCTTCAGTGACGAGTCTAGATTTCTGGTCTATCGTCAAGATGGCCGCGTCCGAGTGCGCAGACAAGTGCATGAAGCCTACAACAAAGATTGCATAGTGCCAAGAGTCCAAGATGGAAGTGGTGGGGTGACCGTTTGGGCTGCTTTTCATGCAGGGGGCAAAACTGACCTGGTTGTTCTCAATGGAAACCTGAACCAGTTCAAGTACAGGGCCATTCTGGAAGAAACATTGTTTTCATTTGCTCATGCAGCCTTTCGAGGAAGCTTTGTCTTCCAGGATGACAATGCACGGCCGCATCATGCTCGCATGATCCAACACTTTCTTGCTGACCGTGGTGTAGAGCATATGGAGTGGCCTGCCATGTCCCCGGATATGAATCCGATAGAGAACTTGTGGGCAGAATTAACGCGTCAAATTGACCACTTGGACCAGCAGCCGACCTCTGTGCGTGAATTGCAGCAGGCTATTGTCACTGCATGGCAAGCGATTCCTGTCCAAACCGTGGCAAATCTCGTGAACAGCATGCCTCAACGTGTACGTGCTCTCCTGAATGCTCGTGGGGGTTACACGAAGTACTGAACTGTAATTTTACTGTCCGTAATCCCAGTCGTAATTTAACTCTTTTTTTGTTAAAAAGAATTTGGGCTAATGTGCAAAATAAAGAGATACTTCTGGAAAATGTACAGAAGTTTAAAACGGTACTGTCCATGAATTGAGTTCGATATCGGTTTACATCACTTTCAAGGATCAATTTATTTGTTTCGAAATGTCAAATGTGGTTTTTGTTTCTTGTAAAGGTCACATGAACAAAATCTAGAATAATTTCAACATAATTCCAATGAACTTTTGGTTCCAAGACATCTTGAAAAGTAAGTTCACCCCCAGAAAAAAAAAATTCCATATTAAATGCCAAGTCTGTGTATATATATATATATATATATATATATATTGTTATGAATTTTGGGTAGGGGCATATATAGATTTAGGTAGATCTGTGTAGGGATCATGCTCCGGTTGTCGTGGGTAGCAAGTACCATCTTGATGTAAATAAGTAGAGGTCCTGTCTAGCCTGGATGTCAGATAAGTTGGATTTGTGTCCCCGCCACGAGGGGGCGGAATATTTGGGGGACAGAGCACAGAGAGAGCTGGGGGAGCAAGGCCGGAGAGGAGTCGTTAGAAGACAGAAAGACCACCAACCTGCCTGCGGTGAGTGAGTGAAAGGCCCTCGGAGTTTGCTTCATCGCAGGAGATTCCAATGATTCTAAAAGCTTTGGTTTCAACAGCATGAAGCCGAGTGAGGTGTGAGGCAGGAGCACCGGCCCAGAGGGGGGGAACAGTATTCCATTGAGCTGTGGATGAAAGCCTTGTATCTGGTGAGGAGCTCAGGTGTGCCAAGGAATGTTAAGGAATGGGGCATGTTAAGTAGTTCTCGGGTTTATGCTAATTCCCCGTTGTGTCCTCCCCTCTGTGATCATTCCGGTGTCCCTTATGGCAATACATCACATACATTAGTTTGCCCCATTAGCGCACACATTAATAAATACTCCCCTCTCACAATGGCTGACCGGAAGAACCAACAGGACCAACTGGAGTGGAAGAACGGAAGAACAGTTCAAAAGAAGCAACCATGCACTACGGCGCCATGTCAAACACACATCGATCAGGCAGGCAATAGCTACGCCCAGAAGGACTCTTGATTGACAGGGGGTGGGGGGGGGGGGGGGTCGAGTAAGAGCAGGTCGCTGATTGGAGAGGAAGGAAGGTGAAGGACGTGCCACACTGATTGTCCACCGACCGATGGCATGACACGAAGGGAAAAAAGCGCTCGGCCAATGAGAGGGGACGGACGCGATCGGAACATTCGAGAGGTCAAGGGGCGACGCGCTGGTTGGAGGGGAAGAGAGCAGACGTCACGAGATGGCCAGTAAAACCTCTCTCTTACCGGCATTTTGTCTCTTCGCTTTGCCCACTTGCTTTTTGGACTGTCCCTTTGCACTGGACCTTCTCTTGCCTTCGGACTTTGGTGGAGGAACGAGGAGTTCAAAAGACGGTGTGGAGAAGGAGCCCTGACGATTCTCCTTCCCTGCATTCGCTTGCGAGTGACGAGCGTACGGGCGAAGCTCGCCGCTGAAGCGTGACGAACCAGGCGCGAGCGAGGCGCTCAGTTTGGCCTGGTGAACGGGGGTGCGGGGAGGCCTGCTTTGCGCCAACACCGGAGCCTGAACGGCCGAACGATTCCTGACTGCCAGACAAAGCTAAGCCAGCACAAACGCGCACACAACGGATTCTTTATTTAATTCATTCCCCTGTGCTGTTGTTGAAGTCTGTGAGTGGGATCCCAACCTAGGCTGAGTTATTTATCGTCGCGTCCATTGTTCTCGGGTTCCGAATAACAAATCGTTTCTTTTTGCACATAATTCCGTTTTCGGTTGTGAGTTACTTTTCACAGGTTGAAGACTGCGCACGGACCATCATTTAAATCTCGCCGCTTCTTCTTATTTCCTTCTTCCTCCAACGCTTGCATAGAAATCCGCCATTGATCGTCGCCTCATTAATGCTCGATTGCCATTCAAGATTTCCCCAGTCTTAACCGAGGGGGAGTCACACGACAATATACATACATACAAATTTGCTGGATATATAATAGAAATACGAGTCATGGGCATAATGTCGTCATTATGAACTAAATTTACAAAAAGGCTTATGTCAGCATGAAAAACATATATACAAAATGTACTTTATGTAAAATGTATATGTAAAATGTACTCAAGAGGATTGACGAGAAGAGGAAGAAGTTCAAGGAGTGGCAGAAGGCGAAGGGTACGGGAGCAGAAACAGCAGAGCATGAAAGTTATAAGGCAGCCAAGAAGGCTGCAAAGAAAGAGGTAGCAAAGGCGCAGGAGGCATGTAGGAAAATGTTCAGAGAACGCTTCGATTCGGAAGAGGGTCAGAGAGCAGCATTCAGGATTGCAAAGCAGATAGCGAAAGAGAGGTGTGATGTGATGGGGGTGAGTTGCTTGAAGGATGAAGTGGGACAAATCGTTGTGGACCCAGATGGAATTAAAGGAAGATGGAAAAGATATATGGAAATGCTGTTGAATACAGAGAATGAATGGGATGGCAACATAGAGAGTCACCCAGTTTTAGGACCGGCAGAGAAGATAACTGAGAAGGAAGTTGAGGAAGCGATAAAAGCAATGAAGAGGAGAAAAGCGGGAGGGCCGACGGGAGTTGTGGGAGATATGTTGAAGGCAGCAGGAAGTTGGGGTGTGAAGAGAATGACAGAGATCTGTAATCTGGTGGTGGAAGAAGGCCGCATTCCAGTGGATTGGGAACTGAGTACCCTCGTCCCTCTATACAAGGGGAAAGGTGACCCTCTAGAGTGTGGCTCGTACCGAGCGATAAAGTTATTGGAGCATGGAATTAAGGTATTGGAAAGGGTGTTGGAGAGGAGGATAAGGAAGAAAGTGAAGATCGACGAAATGCAGTTTGGATTTATGCCAGGAAGTGGAACGACAGATGCGCTTTTCATTGTGAGGCAGTTGCAGGAGAAGTACATGGAGAAAAGGAAGAAGTTGTTTCTTGGGTTTGTTGATCTGGAGAAAGCATTCGATAGGGTTCCACGCAAAGTATTGACATGGGCATTGAGGAAGTTAGGAGTGGAGGAATGGTTGATCAGAGTAGTGATGGCAATGTACAAAAGAGCGCGCACAGCTTTAAGGACGAAGGACGGGAACAGTGGTGAGTTTGAGGTGAAGGTGGGAGTGCATCAGGGGTCGTTACTAAGTCCACTACTATTCGTAGCTGTGATGGAGGTGCTGGCTCAGAACGTAAAGGAGGGTTTACCGTGGGAGTTGTTGTATGCAGATGATCTGGTGTTGATTGTGGAAAGTATGGATGGACTGAAGGAAAAGATGAACAAGTGGAAGGAATGTATGGAGACAAAAGGTCTGAAGGTGAATATCAGAAAGACGAAGGTGATGGCAAGTGGCAAAGCATGTGGTGAGGTGGAAAGAACTGGGAAGTGGCCCTGTGCTGTGTGCAGGAAGGGTGTCGGAGAGTGAACTCCATTCAATGTACAATGTGCGCTGAGTGGGGTCATCAAAAATGTAGTGGTCTGAGAGGGTCATTAACCAGTGTGGCAGCTACATTCAAATGTAAGGTGTGCACAGTGGGAGCTGCAGATGGCGGAAATGTTGAGTTGGATCTTGGAGATGGCGTGAAGCTGGAAGGTGTGAAAACATTTTGCTACCTCGGAGACATGCTGAATGGAGAAGGTGGATCAGACTCGGCAACGGTTGCTCGAGTGAGATGTGCTTGGAAGAAGTTTCGGAAACTGAGTGGTGTGCTGATGAGGAGGGGAGTGTCGTTGAAGCTGAAGGGAAAGGTGTATGCTGCATGTGTGAGAAGTGTTATGATTTATGGGAGCGAGACGTGGGTAGTGGACGTAGAGCAGCAACGAAGGCTGGAAACGGTGGAAATGCGAATGGTTCGATGGATCTGCGGAGTATCGTTGAGAGAGAGGAAGACAAATGATGAATTGTGAAAGATGATGGGAATAGAGCCTGTGATTGATGCTGTGAAGAGGAACAGGTTGAGATGGTTCGGTCATGTGTTGAGGAAGGATGAAAGTGACTGGTTGAGAAGAGTGATGGAAATGAATGTAGAAGGAAGTCGAGGACGGGGAAGACCGAGAAAGACTTGGCTAAAGATAGTGGAAGAAGAAATGCGGGCAAGGGGGTTAACAAGGAGAGATGCAGAAAATAGGGCAAAATGGAGAAGATTGTCATGGGGATCGCAAGACTAACCCCCACTCTAGCAGGGAAAATGGCCTTAAAATGCATGTTGTTGTTGTGTGTTGTTGTTGTACTATTATTGTTATCGTTTCAGTGAAATAGAGATAACTATTTTCAAAAGGTAAAAAAAAAGTTAGTGTTTTAAAAAGAAACCGGATTGGGAACCGGACAAAGAAGAAGAGAAAAAAGAGGAAGAAGAGGCGGAGCGAGTGAGGTGGACAAGGAGTCGAGCTGTTTGGAGGTCTGGAGCAAACGCTGGCGAACCGAGGTCACTAGCGAACTTTGGGGTTTCCTGGGAAAGGGATTCCTGCGACAGAGTTGTTATCGCTGTGACAGATATACCTGCGTGACAGGTTTTGCGGTTGATTCCGAAGAGAATCATTGGAGTGCCGTTACGTCTCGAGAACGGACTGTTGGCCATTTTACCTCGCGCCTGATTTTCGCATCGCTCCAGGTTTTTCCCCTCGCTTCAACCATTTCAACGGATCCAGCCGTTAACCTGGTGTGTGTATGTAACTTGGATTTTGAGTGGGAAATTGCGGTTCGCCGATTGGGAGCCGTTGAACGTCCATACCCGAAGGTGTGATTTCCCAGCCGCCTCTTGAGGACACTTTTGCCTATCTTTGGCAGTGTGACTGTCAACCGAGCGGGATTCTGGTCTCGATACAACATCGTTCTGACGATCACTAGAGCGTGGATCGACTTTGGTTTGAAGCTGGGACAGAGACATTGGGAATGTTATTTTCGCTCACTTGGAGCACAGTGAGTTATATTGTATGAAACTGATGGTACCATCATAGGAATGATATATTGGTTGCACAATTGATTACTATTGTTATTGTACTATAAATCTTGTGTGACCTTAATACAACACTCGTTTGTTGGTAACAATTGGTGTGGTTTCACCATTGATCTTTGACACACAGAATAACACATCTTTCTGTCGTGACTCCTCTCGAGGCTCGGAGGGTACACCGTAAACCGGGGTTTGGGGAGGAGCACGTAACAATATATATACAGACTTGGCATTTAATATGGAATATTTTTTTGTGGGGGTGAACCTACTTTTCAAGATGACTTAGAACCAAAAGTTCATTGGAATTATGTTGAAATTATTATAGATTTTGTTAATGTGACCTTTAAAAGAAACAAAAACCACATTTGACATTTCGAAACAAATAAATTGATACTTGAAAGTGATGTAAACTGATATCGCACTCAATTCATGGACAGTACTGTGTTAAACTTCTGTACGTTTTCCAGAAGTATCTCTTTATTTTGCACATTAGCCAAATTTTTTTTTAACAAAAACAAAAGTTAAATTATGACTGGGATTACGGACAGTAAAATTACAGTTCAGTACTTCGTGTAACCCCCACGAGCATTCAGGAGAGCACGTACACATTGAGGCATGCTGTTCACGAGATTTGCCAAGGTGTGGACAGGAATCGCTTGCCATGCAGTGACAATAGCCTACTGCAATTCACGCACAGAGGTCGGCTGCTGGTCCATGTGGTCGATTTGACGCGTTAATTCTGCCCACAAGTTCTCTATCGGATTCATATCCAGGGACATGGCAGGCCACTCCATATGCTCTTCACCACGGTCAGCAAGAAAGTGTTGGATCATGCGAGCACGATGAGGCTGTGCATTGTCATCTTGGAAGACAAAGTTTCCTCGAAAGGCTGCACAAGCAAATGGAAGCAATGTTTCTTCCAGAATGGCCCTGTACTTGAACTGGTTCAGGTTTCCATTCAGAACAACCAGGTCAGTTTTGCCCCCTGCATGAAAAGCAGCCCAAACGGTCACCCCACCACCTCCAGCTTGGACTCTTGGCACTATACAATCTTTGTTGTAGGCTTCATGCACTTATCTGCGCACTCGGACGCGGCTATCTTGACGATAGACCAGAAATCTAGACTCGTCACTGCAGATCACGTGATTCCAGTGTCCTGGCTGCCATTGACAGTGCCCTCTGGCCCACTGCAATCGGCGCTGGCAGTGTTGTCTGGTCAGGCGTGGCTTTCTCAGTGGACGCCTGGCACGATAGCCTGCTTGAACCAGTCGTTGGTTGACTAGCCTTCTGGATACAGGCACATTTGTCAGTTGCTGCCACTCAGCCCTAAGCCGATTAACTGACTTGGTACGGCCATTGCGGACTAACCGGTGCAGCTGGCGATCATCCCTCCTTGTGGTTCTGCGGGGACGTCCTGGCCTCGGTATTGGAGTAGGGACACCCCTCTGAGCATTTCGTTTCAGGATCTTTGACACCTGACCTTGAGTGATGCCATACTGCCGAGCAATAGCACGCTGTTTCATGCCGTAATTTCGTAAAGCCACCACTCAATGACAAACAGCATTGTCGAGTTGACGGACCATCTCCAGAGGAAGCGGCAATAAGTTTTGGAGACGTGCAGCAGTTGTTTTCCACTAATACAGAACGCAACAACCCTTGTATACCCGACTGTGAAGCCAATCGTCAAATGCACCTGTCCGTACATTTTGCCACGCCACCTGTGATATAATCCTGTTGTTGACTTCTTGCTGCGACAGACAATCAGTGTCATGATTCTTTTAACAAATAAATCACCAAAGTGTAAAAGAAACTCACCAGATTGATATACTGAGTTAAGAAAGTAAACCCGTCAAGAAAAAAATAATATTCCATATTAAATGCCAAGTCTGTATATGTATATATATATATATATATATATATACATATATATATATATATATATATATATATATATATATATATATATATATATATATATATATATATATATATATATATATATACATACATACATACATACATACATACATACATACATACATACATACATACATACATACATACACACATACACACACACGCACAAAGGTGGATACTTTGAGATCTGGGAGGAATTCTGTTCCACCTTCTGAAAACCACATATGGAGATAACAAGCAACACACACACACACAAACAAGATGGGGTGTATACACCATACACACATGCACACATGGGCATGTGCTGTACATATGCACACACGTACACAAACACACGCATGCACACATACACACACATCTCGTTTTTTCAATTATGTTCCTCACAATTCTATCTCTCTCTTTTATTCACAGAGACGCATACACACACACACACACACACACACACACACACACACACACACACACACACACACACACACACACACACACACACACACACACACACTTAATTAATTGTACAGTATCGGTTGTTCCTAAACTTAAATATAAATAATTTAAAGGATTTCTGTAAATGATGTTAATTTCACAACATCCCATATTCAACTTTATTTAAATTGTAAACCTCAAACATAGTTTCTCCACCTAAAGCCAGAACGTGAACCCGTAAGCAATTGACTAGTTCCCCGACTGCATGGATTATCAGCTGAGCACCGTTCTTCCTCGAGGTTTCGATCCTTTCAGCCCAGGACCTCTCCAACCGGTGGATCCACAACCTCGATCATGGATCCACATCAATTGATGGTAAATCAGTCGATCCACAACCTCAGTTGCATCCAGGCAGTCAGTCAACCCATCAATGCAACATCACTTATTCCAACTTTACTCGCAACAGGATTTAATGTATTATCATATATTTATAACTTTCCTTACACACTCGATAATATGATACAACAACAACAACATGCATTTTAAAAGGCCATTTTCCCTGCTAGAGCGGGGGTTAGCCTTGCGGTCCCCATGACAATCTTCTCCATTTTGCCCTATTTTCTGCATCTCTCCTTGTTAAACCCCCTTGCCCGCATTTCTTCTTCCACCATCTTTAGCCAAGTCTTTCTCAGTCTTCCCCGTCTTCTACTTCCTTCTACATTCATTTCCATCACTCTTCTCAACCAGTCACTTTCATCCTTCCTCAACACATGACCAAACCATCTCAACCTGTTCCTCTTCACAGCATCAATCACAGGCTCTATTCCCATCATCTTTCGCAATTCATCATTTGTCTTCCTCTCTCTCAACGATGCTCCGCACATCCATCGAACCATTCGCATTTCCACCCTTTCCAACCTTTGTTGCTGCTCTACGTTCATTACCCATGTCTCGCTCCCATTAATCATAACACTTCTCACACATGCAGCATACACCTTTCCCTTCAGCTTCAACGACACTCCCCTCATCATCAGCACGCCACTCAATTCCCGAAACTTCTTCCATGCACATCTCACTCGAGCAACCGTTGCCGAGTCTGATCCACCTTCTCCATTCAGCATGTCTCCGAGGTAGCAAAATGTTTTCACACCTTCCAGCTTCACGCCGTCTCCAAGATCCAACTCAACATTTCCTCCATCTGCAGCTCCCTCTGTGCACACCTTACATTTGAATGTAGCTGCCACACTGGTTAATGACCCTCAAAGACCACTACATTTTTGATGAACCCACTCAGCGCACATTGTACACTGAATGGAGTTCACTCCGACACCCTTCCTACACACAGCACAGGGCCACTTCCCAGTTCTTTCCACCTCACCACATGCTTTACCACTTGCCATCACCTTCGTCTTTCCGATATTCACCTTCAGACCTTTTGTCTCCATACATTCCTTCCACGTGTTCATCTTTTCCTTCAGTCCATCCATACTTTCCGCAATCAACACCAGATCATCTGCATACAACAACTCCCACGGTAAACCCTCCTTTACGTTCTGAGCCAGCACCTCCATCACAGCTCGATAATATGATAATATTGTTGTGGATATGAGGATTGTATTTTTTTTATTGTGTTGTATTGTGGTAAATTGTTATGAATTATTGTTTGATTCTGGCCCCTCCTGCCTCCAGTGTTGTGTAAAGGTTAAAAGGGCGTCCCGGTAGTTAATTCCATAAAGCACACATTGAAGGACACGATAAAACCCTTGTTCAGTAGTTTATATCTTTATTATGTGTTTTAGGGTGTAAGGCCTTGTCTTCCATTAACATGACACTCCATTGCACCAAGTGAAAAAGATAGATTCCCTTCATTCCCATTCCCAAAAACCTCCATTTCCCCTTTCGTCAATTGCCATTCGCATTGCCAACCAACAATTTCCGCCATTGGCCACGAGGCAGGGTTGGGGAAGAAAGGCGTGCCCACCCGTCGTCATCAAGGGCGGAGCCAGAGGGTCGCGCGACCAACCAGGGCCGAGGTGAGCACACCGATGGGCGTGTCCTGAAGGCCGGCGGCTTAATCGCCGGCGGCGTTATAAAAGCGCGCGCGCAAGAGTGACCAGGGCGGAGCTGCGTGGTGAGGTCCATGAAAAGAGGGAGTCGTCAGGGCTGAGCTGCGTGGTGAGGTGCGAAGAAAAGAGCTGGGTCGTCAGAGGAGAGCTGAGTTGAAAGGGTCCAAGGCAGAGCTGAGTTGAAAGGGTCCAAGGCAGAGCTGAGTTGAAAGGGTCCAAGGCAGAGCTGGGTTGGGAGGTCCAAGAGAAGAGATCATCCAGGGAAGCACAAAGCCTGCTATTCGTCGCCTTGCTCGCCAGCAGCAGCGTCCACAGCAGCAACAACACTCGACAGCCGCTTGGGGCCTGGACGGCGGTTTTGAGCAGGGCCGCGAAGGAACGGCGGCTGCCCAACGCGCCGATCGTGCTGCCGGACCCATTGGACTTTCCTCTCCTTCCAGCCATTCCTGCCTACAAGTTCCCCATTTGTGTACGTGAGTTTGTTCTGTTTGTTCTGTCCTGGGTATTCAATTAAGTCTGTATAAGCTAGTATTTTCACTGTGTCTCTAAAAAGCTTACTGTATATTATTTTATTATCTTTCCTTCTCCTTGGTTTCTTTGAGCCTGTAAATAGTAATAAATAGTAATCGTATTTCAAACCTTTTTTTGCCTTCGTCTTCCTCTTCTTCACATCCGTGTCGTCTTTGTCTTTTCCCTCATTGAATAGCGGTGGCGCGATACGGCCAACGTTCGAGTGAATCGGGTGAATCGGGGAAACCGTTAGGTCGCGGTGCCTCCGCTCGGCAAACATACCATCCTTAACCGCGAACCGTAACAATATAATTAAATCATGCACATCTTACCTTAAATAAACCATATCTGCCAACCAGCACGACCACACCACCTACCTCTCGATCAAACTGTACTTCCAATGTTCAAACTGTCATTTATAACGGTTTTTTGCATGCTGCCCTATCCTAGCAACCACTGATTCCTTGCTACATTGATTTGTAGAATATTTAATTATTATATTGTATTGTATTTACATAAAGATCTCATGAATAATATTATTACGATTCGTATTGTATTTTACTCATTCGATTTGGTGCCTTTTTGTGATATTAAAGAAAACTTGTTTTAATCTACCAACTGTAGCCCCCTGTGCTAGCAAACGTCTGACTAGTTGTTGTAATTTATTGACCAGTTCAGAGCTGTGTGTGGTTGCTCTTACAGTCCTAATTATTTCACCTGCAACTGTACCATAAAATAGCTTTTTGGGAATGTTGCTGTCTAAGAAAGGCATTCGGACAATGTGGAATGGAAATGCATCTCGTTTATCAAATAATTTTGTGTGAAATTGATTATTATGGATGTCAATTTGTAATTCTAAAAAATGAAACTGAAGTGGAAGTTTGGTTTTCCTTTTTTAATTCAAGTTCTTTTGGATATATGTCATCATGAAGCTGCTCAAATATAAATCCATCATTAATTGCCAACAAATCATCAATAAACCTGAAGATGTTTCCGCATCTTCGCGCAGTTGTTAATTTATTCCTGCACATGTTCTGGACCCAATCAAACTCATACATGTGCAGAAACAAATTTGCAAAGAAAGGGGCCGGATCTGAACCCATGGGTATGCCCACTGTCTGCTGGAGTATCTTGTTGCCAAATGTATAGAAACTTGTTTAGCAGAAATCGAATACTTTCTTTGAGTTTACTTTTTGAAAAACTGCATGAATATTGATTATCCTTTACAGACCAGTGTGCTCTGTTTTGATATACATTAATGTATACTTTATTACCTCCTGCAAATGCTTTATCTGTCCTGCAAAATCTGTCCTCCTGCAAATGCTCTGTCCAATGCGGTTACTAGCTTGTCATGTGGAATGTTTGTGTACAATGTGGAAAAATCAAAGGTTGAAAGACATTTTGCTTTACCCTTATTGTTAATGTTATGGATACTGTCGATTACCGGTTTGGAATTGTCAATGATCCAGAATTTCTTAATACCAGAATAAAACTTCACTTTTTCATGGTATTTTTTAAAGCATTTATAGATTAGTTTCATTGCCGCTGTTATACTGCCCGACAAAGGTTTCAAACTACATTCTCTACTTGCGATGATGAACCTCATCTTACAAGGGTGTTTGTGCATTTTTGGGATCCAGTAAATGAATGGTAATTTATGGTGTTTATCCGGAACTAGCAGTCTTCTCACCGTTGAGTGATTTGTATGGTGTTCTATCAAGTCTGTTTCGTTATCGTTACTTATTTTGTAGGTCTTTGAAATTCCCGTGTCTAAGCCCAATTCTTCCAAAAGTGTTTGAATGTAGAATGTTTTACATACAAATGCAATATTATTATTTGCTTTGTCATTTGGGACAATAACATATTGTGTTTGAAGCTGCCTTAAGCAATCACGTGTCTCTGGATTGTTTAAAATTGCCTTCGGATTATTGATTCGAACTTTTCTTTTCAAATCAACAACTCTCCTTTTCACATGTTTCTCTACCTCCTCCAACCATAAAGCCATTTGTGTGTTTGGTACTTTATGTTTATCAATTTGTTCTTTCATCCAATCACCCAGTCCCATCATTGTAAGTTCCATTGCTTTATTCCAGTTTATTCTTTTATTTTCTCTATAATTTGTTCCTTTTGTAAGTAATGCACGTAATCTTTTATCTTTCACTATTCTGAGATCACCTGTGATGACGTGTTTATGATGTGGATCTTTGAATGCGGAATGTTCACAATTACAATGATGTGTGTTATTTAACCATTCCTCTACATCTATAGATTGTACAGTGTCCTTGTAGTTGAAGATCTTTCCCCGAATTGAATTTCCCAAAGTGTACACAACTCTTGGTCGCTCTCTCTGTTGGATTGTTTCTGGAAGTTTACTCCACACTTCCTTATGTTGAAGTATTTTCTCGATACTTATCATTTCCACCCCTTTGTTATCAAACATAATTTTGATGATATCATTGTCTTTTCTCCGATTCACTTTTTTAGGTTTCTCTTTGTACATTTTATGATCAATCATGTCCAGAATTGCTTCCATGTGTTGGATTGGGAGTTCCTCTTGATCGTCCTCTTCCATTAATCTGTTCACGATTTGCCAAACTTCTTTCAGTTTTTTTTTTTTTTAAGGTACTGTATTGATCTTAATTCTGCTGCTGTTAAGTTAACACACACACACACACACACACGCACACGCACACACATACACACACACACGATTGCAAAACCCCGTCCGCCTGTGTTGCTGATGAACATTGAACAATACATCATTTTTCAGTGAAATGCTGCTCGGAGCTGTATTTAATGAGATAATATAATTATTATAATCCATAATGGTAGAAAACAACAACATGCTTTTTCACTTTTGTTGTGGCTATCACACTTTGTAATTGGAGTGCACATCTCTCACTCACTCGTTATACTCACTCATTCACTCTCATCTCGCCTTTGTAATGGAAGTAAACAGAAACATTCAAACACCACTAATCTATTCGACAGCACTTACTTGCAGTTGCCAGATGTTTTGATAACAGCTGTTTGATCCAACCTTCATGGCTCGTTTTGATCAGTGATTGGCACACCGACTGCCTCACCCTTGCTGCACTTTGCGCGATTGAGTGGGCAGTCGGACACTCAACAATGTGCTTGTTTTTTCTGAGTCCATGGCAACCACTTTCCTTGTTACCTCGCAACAGGGAACAATAGTTTTATTTCCCTACTGTGAACTAGAAACTACACTGAGTGCTATTGCCCTTATAAACTATTATACAAGTTTGTGTTCATCATCAGTTCCAAAACAGAAATAATTTAATTACATTTCTTTAATACTCATGGACTTTTTCAGGTCGTTTTTTTCTAATACTTTGTGTCCCCATCAAGGGTCACACATACATGGTTGTAGGGTTTAATGATTTCAAATCCCCCCACCCCCTTCACTTCATAAAAATATGCAATGTTGTTGCAGCTTGCTCCAAATATTTATATCAGCTTCCATTCTGCAAGGTTTTTATCGATTACCTCCGACAACTCGGTTAATGATTTTGTGTTGCCCTTAAGCTCCCTCCCAATTTTACAAACTTATAGGTAAACTTCCTGCTTTTTATTTCTGCAAATGCCCTCCCTTAGCCTCTACTGAATGATATAAACAGTGCCCCTCTTCTAATTTAGGGATCACAGATCATCAATTTAGGGTCAAGGATTTAAGATGAAGATTTATATCACGTGACTGTGACTCTGACACCCTCCGCCCCACCGTGACTCTCTCTGACACTCTGCCAACATCCCCATCCCTCCACAAATTAAATGCCATAATTTGTCTGCAGCCCCTCACATTTAATGAGTATGAAGAATATTCTGCATAGCTCGTGCAGAATCGTAGGAAGTTAAATTTTGTTCAAAACTGCCACAATACTCCACAAAGTTACAGCTACTGGCTTACAAGTCATCTGTGAATATGGCACTTTATAGAAGTCCATGGACATTAGCAGGACTGGTAGGTAGCTTGGGTATGGATGGGCTCTTGTATACATGTGTAGTTATTGTGATGTGTGTGAGAGGGTCTTGTCAAAAAGTGAAGATGTTGTCAGTATTTGTTCATTCTTAAGATAATTTTCCTTATAAGGAACTTCAATGCAGGAGGCCATTATGCCCATCAAGCCTGTGGATTGGTTGCCAACCTATGGTTGTTTGTCCGTGCTCTATCCTTTATAATTTCTGAGTGTCAAGCAAGGACGCAGCATGTACTCTTTTTTTTCTTTTTTCTTCTTTTTTTACAGTCTTTGGTATTACTCGGCCGGGGTTCGAACCACCAACCTCCCAGACTCAGAGCAGACACTCCAACCATTACACCATCGACCTTTTTTGTTTTCATAGTCGAGGCTTGTGGAAGAGCGAGAACACAGAACAGATCGGGCTGCAGCATAACAAAAAGAGAAGAGGATAATGCCAACAGCAGGAGGGCCAATTTAGTTCCAGCAAACTATATTTCTGCTGCAATTTTGTCTTGGTCCTACCACAGATTGACTGGACTATGAAGGAAAAATTATTGTCCTGTGCACAATACCTCTGCGAAATGAACACCTCAGGATTCCCAGACTGGATAACCTGTGATAGACTTCATTGGGTGGGATGGTGAGAATGTTTCTAGTTGAAGGCATGAAGGAAAATTCAGCTGTAAAGTGAAAGAGGGGGTTGGATGAACAAAGTGTTCAGGAATGCAGAAGTTTTGGAAAAGAAGCCTTGCGAAAGAGAAAAATGAAGGGATTTTTATGATTAAGAATAATCAATTGGTTGTTCCTGATGAAGTAATAAGCAGTGTGTGTACATACATTTTATTCAGTGAAGGAAGAGAAACGTTTTAGTTAGTGAAGATTCAGTTTGGGAGTATTGAAAAGAAGACGTTTTATGTAAATGAGTGAGTATGGAGCATGGGAGATGAGTTTGGTTTTGTCTCCAATGTTGTTGTTGGTACCGTAGTTGGTGTTTTTCTATTTTTGTAAGGGAAGGGGGGTTTCAGAGTGATGAAGAGTGATATGTTGTTTGTATTTTTGAGCAAGGAGGGGAAATGGATTGAGCATGGGGGATCAGAAGTAACAATACCTGGCCTGAAAGAAGCAGAAACAAGGCAAAAACAGAGGGAGAAGCACAACCTAACTATTACCAGTAGGCCTAACTTTACCCGGGACACAAACTGGACGATTAAACACAGCAAGAGACGGTTTGGGACAGAAAAATTGATGAAAATACTACCAGAAAAACAGGAATTAAAATAACAAAGTAAAACAACGTATCTGGTCCGCGGAACTTAGCTTGGCTGAACTGGAAGGAGCAACTGCCGATTAGGACGTCCATTTCCAGCAACATCACGGCGATTACCTCGAAGAAACAATGTTGCTTCAATGTTTACAATAAATATACCGAGTATGTTCCTTCAAATATATTTAAATACAAGCTTTATAGGTTTGACCCATGTAACACATGAGATACACCAGAGGTAGACAATGTTTACATACTCTCGCAACATGTGCATTATGACACATTTGGACAACCGTACTTTTCGCCATAAACATTAACCAATAAGTTAGGCAACCGAACATGAGGATTGTTTAATTAATTCGTTGTATCAAAGCAATACTGGTGACTAGATCACACAATCAAATCGAATAATTTTTACTCACATATATGACATAAATCATGTAAATTTAAGTTCCGCTTACAATTGAATAAAACTGCCTCGTCATTGAGGCATAACCAGATTGGTTCAATAGGAACAACGACGAGAATAATCACCAAGCATCTCAGCATTCCCAAATGAACCTACCCCTGTCCGACCAGAGTACAGAGCAAAATGAGAATTCCGATCGATCTGTCCGAATCTCACATCAGCTAACTATGATCAAATCCCCCCGTTCTTCCGACGGAGACCATGTCCCCACATCACGAGAGATGAAATGGTGGCAGCTTTCTGAACATGCTGGATGTTACATATGGAAGGCGACTCTGTCAGTCTTAAGCCGGATTTGACATATGGGAGGCCCGAATATTAACCACTTACACATGGAAGGCCCGCAGATTAATCACTTACACGTGGGAGGCTCGCAAATTAATCACTTACATTTCACGAGAGAAGCCCTATGCTACCATGACATCAGATGTATTGGTTCCTTCAGACACACATGGCAAATTAATCAGTAGCGAACCAACCAACCTGGAAGCCATCTGCACTACCTCTCCTAAAACCTCCAGGATATGTCTTGCCCTGGAAGTGATAGTGCCACTTAAAGCGGCTCCGAACTCGTGTTTCCTGGTTTAGCAGGAACATGTTCGCCTGTGGACGAATGCAATCACCTTCATGTGAAAGCGGTGACTTCCAGACTGCAGGCCATTGAGTGTAGGACTACTCGAGTTACTACCTGGAAGGGGGCTGGCAGGAGCTACAAAGCCTGATGCCACACACCCATGGCCGGCTGAGGACAACACATTTTACTTCATAGATAGCATACTAACCTTTTGTCGTAAAGGAGATGTGTGCACTCTTATTGAGTAGGTGTTGCCCAGTGTAATGAGGAGTGTGTCAAACCTGGCCAGGTTTATTGGCACACATTTAATGCAAGGTGTGTCCCCGATGATACCTTTATTAGCCCCCGTTGGACTAAGTCCGATGCAGGGGTTTATGGATTGGGTCTTGTCCGTCCGTTTGTCCGTCCATCTGCATCCGTATACATACTTTAACTCCATACAGCAAATTTACTAAAACCACGTGGGCTATGACATTGTATGTCTTTTTCTCCTTGTTTCTTTGTAGAACTGGATTGCTGAGCACTCTTGTGTGGGAGAAGTCGGTCACACAAAGATGGGAGGTATATTTTTTTACATATCAGAGCCAAATTGCCTTTCACTTTCAATTCACAGCATTTAAGTATTTTTATGCCTGTGTTGACAAAGTCGCCGGAGGCATTATGTTTTCAGGTTGTCCGTCCGTCCGTCCGTCCATGATAGGTTTTCGTTACCACGATAACTTGACAACGTCTGAAGGGATCTTAGTCAAACTTGGTGCAGATATGTATAATGATGTAATGATTAACTGATTAGATTTTGGGGACCTGAGGTCAAAGGTCAGATGTCATGTCAGGTACAAATGTGATGACTTGTGAACAGCTGAAGGGATTTCAATTAAAACTTAGTACAGGTATTTATAATGATGTAACCATGAACTGATTAAATGTTGGGCTCAAAAGGTCAAAGGTCAGAGGTTATGTCAGGTAAAAATGTGATAACTTGGGAGCAGCTGAATGTATTTAAATCAAATTTGGTATAAGGATTATAATGATGTAATAATGTGAGCAGAAGCATATCGGTCGACGTCATGATGTCGAAGAGTGTAGTTCTAGTTTTTACTAGGCGCAATAACAATATGAATTGTATAATGCCAACAAACACCTAAAATGCTTTTACTTATGCCTTGCACAGCGTGGAGAAATCAGCAACTTCCAGTACCTGATGCATCTGAACACGTTAGCGGGTCG
>NW_027617871.1:0-72500 GCF_964187855.1 Myxine glutinosa | reverse complement strand
TTGTATACTGAATCGAGGCTCGTGAAAGAGCTGACATTACTTCACAAACAAATCAACCAGACAAACAAAATATATAAAAAGAGGGAGCGGAAGACAAGAGAAGGGAAAGCACACAAACACTTGAGAGCACACAACATTTAAGAGCAGGGAGATGTGTGGGAGGGCGAGGGCTTGGGGGGAGGAGGCGTGGGAAGGGGGGGGGGGGAGAAGTATAAAGCGCAAGGACACCAAGGACTTCCAGGACAGAAGTTGCTTTTTCAAAAAAGTGGAATTGGGGTGAAATTAGCGGGGATAGAAAAGTTCAAGGTTTTGGATGGAGGAAGATAAGAGATGGTGGTTAACAGCTGTTTTAAAGACCTGGAGGGTGGAGTGGGATTGAAGAGAGTGAGGGAGTTTGTTCCAGAGGTGGGAGAAAAGAGGAATGAAGGAGTGAAGGTGAGCAGAGAGTCTTGATTTTGGCAGTTTAACCATAAGAGGGTTGCAGGCAGATCTTGTGCGACCTGTAGGAATATTTGTGGGACAGAGCCCAGAGAGAGCTGGGGGGGCAAGGCCAGAGAGGAGTCGGTAGAAGACGGAAAGACCACCAACCTGCCTGCGGTGAGTGAGTGAGAGGCCCTTGGAGTTAGCTTCATCGCGGGAGATTCCAATGATTCTGAATGCTTTGGTTTCAACAGCGTGAAGACGAGCTAGGTGTGAGGCAGGAGCACCAGCCCAGAGGGAAGAGCAGTATTCCATTGAGCTGCGGAGGAAAGCCTTGTATGTGGTGAGGAGCTCAGGTGTGCTAAGGAAGGACTTCGCACGACGGAGGATGCCCAGTCGGCGCCTGGCTTTGGAGGCCAGATTTGAAATGTGGTTTTCCCAGGAAAGATCATGGCAGATAGTGAGACCCAAAAGCTTGAGTGACAGAACTTCTTGGAGAGGATTATTCAGAAAGTGGATGGGAGGGTTTTCCAGTCGGTCTTTTCGGAGAGACATCATAAGAGTGTGAGATTTGTCAGGATTGAAAGACATGTTCCACTTGTTTGCCCAGTCTGAGATTTTGTCCAGGTCTGCAGAGAGTGAGGAGGCTGCAGACTGCCGATCTGAGGGATGAAGAATGGAGCGACAGAGAGTAGAGTCATCAGCAAAGAGATAGAGAGGATTTTCAAGAGAGTCAGAGAGATCATTGATGAAGCCAGAAAAAGCACAGGGCCCAGAACACTGCCTTGGGGAACTCCAGCCTGAACAGGAAGAGGAGATGAGAGAAACCCATTCAGGGCCACACGTTGACTACGACTAGAGAGGAGGTCCGCCAGCCATGCGTGGAGATTTCCATGGATACCAACAGAGGAGAGTTTGGTGAGCAGAGCGGGGTGCCAGACCGTATCGAAGGCACGTGATATGTCAAGGGAGACAGCTCTAATTTCCTGTTTGGCATTGAGGACCTCCATCCATTGTTGAGAAAGCAGAAGCAGCATGTCCAGAGTAGAGTGACCAGGTCTGAAACCAAATTGATGATCAGAGATCAAGCCATTGGAGAAGAGGAAAGATTTCATATCTGAAGCAATGATGGATTCCATGACTTTGCTGATAATTGGGAGAAGGCTGATTGGTCTGTAGTTGCAGGGATCTGTTTTTACACCTTTTTTGTGCAAAGCGGAGATGTTGGCAGATTTCCAAGCAGATGGCAGATGACCTTGAGCAAAAGAGAGGGTGAAGAGAACAGAGAGAGGGAGTGAAAGAGCAGAAGAACAAGATTTTAGGACCCGTGGGCTGATGCCGTCAGGTCCAGTTGCAGAATCAGAGTCGAGGGTTGACAGAAACTTTTCCACCTTGTCAGGAGGAAAGGACACAGAGTCCAGGAGCAGCTGGGTATGGTGGGTACAGAGAGGGATGGCTTTGGGACACAAGATTTAGAGGCAAACACAGAGTTGAGGCATTCAGTTTTTTCACATGCGGAGTCAGCCGTGTGGCCGTTTGAGGTGAGGGAGGGGATGGAGGGGGAACAAACACCAGAAACAGATTTGACCAGACGCCAACAGGATTTGGAAGAGGGAGACAGATAAGAGAGTTCTGTCCTGAGAACGGAGAGATATTGTTTCCTGGCTCTCCTGAGGGTGGACACACACTTGTTTCGGGCTTTGTGAAAGGAAATGAGATTTCCTTCCGTTGGATTTGCTTTCCAGGAGACGAAAGCAAGTTGTTTCTGGGCAATAGCCTCACCACAAGATTCCGTGTACCATGGACGGGAGGAAGGGTATGACAACTGAAGACGAGATGGGATAAATCTGTGCATGAGAGAGAGCAATTTACTTTGGAAGAATTCCCAGGATGAGTTGATGTCAGAGGCGGTCGAGATGGGAGACCAGTCCAGATGATTGATGGCTGCTTGAAGACCGTGCCAGTTGGCCTGAGTGAAATGCCAGACTCGTCGACGCTGAGGAGGCTCTCTGAGAATGGTCAGAGAGATGTTCACTTTAACAAGCACATGATCAGATGAGCCGATTGGAGCAGAAGAAGAGCAGCAGACATTTTCAGGGAAGTTAGTCATAACCAAGTCCAGAAGAGAAGATGCTCCGTTGACTGAGATCCGGGTCGGGAAATTTACAGATTGTGTCAGTCCCAGTGAGTCACAGAAGTCCTTTGCTGAAGAGCCATGGCTGGTGAGAGAGGTACCCACACCCAGCCAACTTGCATGGTGACAATTGAAATCACCACATATGAGGAAGAGAGAGTTGGGATGGGTAGATAGAAGTTGGTCCATGTTATCAGACAGCGAGATGTAGATGGAGTCATCACTGTTTGGTGGACGGTACAACACACATATGAACAAAAGGTGGGAGCGAAGGGGACGCCGTAGCCAAAGGTATTCCTGGGGGGTGAGGTGGAGAGAGGGCAGTGCAGGGCGAGTGAGGAAGAGAGTTTTTTTATAAAGATAGCAACCCCCCCCCCCCCCCCCCCTTCAGGACGAGGCTCAGGTCTATCATAACGGAGGAGGGAGTAACCTGGGATAGATACCAAGGAATCAGAGACATCATGAAGGAGGAAAGTTTCTGTTGAGCAGATCACGTCTGGTTTGTCAGAAGCAACCTGTATGGAGAGATCAGTCAAGTTTGAGCGAAGGCCCCAGATGTTTGAGGTCCATACTGTTAAAGAAGAGGAAGGGGGAGCATCGGATACAGAACGGGGGGGGGGGGGGGGGAGCGGTAGGGTAAGAGGAGGAAGAGGTAGGGAGAGCTGTTGAAGGTGTGTCAGAGATTTCAGAATAGCTTGGAGAAAGGGAAGAATGGGGCGAACAAAAGGTTTGATGGTGATTGGGTGAGGTGTTATTTGAGGAGGGGGAAGAGTGAGGCAGAAGGTTGAGGGAGATTAAGGTGAAAGTTGGAAGGGGGAATAAGCGGGGAGGACGCTTTGAGGAGGAGGGGTGAGAGGGGAGTCTCGGAGGGGAGGAGTGAGGGAGGGTCTTGGAGGGGAGGGGTGTGGGGGGAGTTTAGGAGGGAAGGGGCAAGGGGGGAGATCTGAAAGGGATAGGTGATGGGGAAGATTTGGAGGGGATGGGCAAGGGGGAAGATTTGAAAGGGATGGGTGATGGGGAAGATTTGGAGGGGAGGGGCAAGGGGGAATATTTGAAAGAGATGGGTGATGGGGAAGATTTGGACCGGAGGGGCAAGGGGGTGGATTTGGAGGGGAGGGGTGATGGGCAAGTTTTGAAGGGGAGGGGTGATGGGGAAGTTTTTGAGGGAAGGGGTGATGGGGAAGTTTTGGAGGGAAGGGGTGATGGGGAAGATTTGGAGGGGAGGGGTGAGATTGGATTTTGAAAAATGTACGATTAATGGGAAACGAACATTTCTTGCAAAATGAGTTTCTTGCGACCTTCGAGTCAAAAATACGTTTGAGGACGCTGAAGGATCGGTGGAGTTCTGGAGAGTTTAGGGAATGTAGAAAAGAGGAACTGTAACTGTAAGAGATGGAATTTTTTTTTGGAATGAATAGATTTGGTGAGCAAGTCGAAAGCATCCTTTTATAGAAGAAGAAGAAAAAGGTGTTATAGTATATGACAGAATACAGTTCTTCAGGGGACAGTTGAAACATTTTTTAACGACGTGAACACGTGATCACAAACAACGTGGTTGAAGAACCAACGAACAAATAAGAACGAACAACGAATAAGAACAGAGAAGGGAATATCTATATATATATTTTTGAGTTGAGCTGAAAACACAGACAGAGACCGAACGTGAAATGTGAAAAATAGAGACCGAAAGTAATTGCGAGCGCAATCGAAGAACCGCTGAGACAGAAACAAAGCCTCAAGCCAAGGTTAGACACGGTAGCCTACTAGTACTACACTAGGCCTCAGAATACGTGACACGAACTAACCGACGATTCTGTACACAGGTATGAAAAACCAACACCAAGAATACAATTAAAGACACCAATAGTTACACACACCGAATGAAAGATACAGTTTCGACAAAAACACAATTGTGAAAAGTTACTTCACTTCGAAAGCGTGCGCGCATGGACAGCTTTGAAGAGACGTGATGTGACGTGACGAGAAGAGACGTGAAGAGACTTTGAAGAGATTTAAAACGTTAGACAAGTGGTCGATGTTCGGGGAAGTTAGGGGGAGAAGAGAAAATCTAAGAAATAAGCAATACAGCGAAGGAAATAACTTAAATTCACAAAACACCGATGGGGGGAGGGAAGCCGAGAGAAACCAGGCTGCGCACACGGTGGGAAAAGAAAACGATTAAATTATACAAAAGTTTGCAAGAATTGCAAATCAACACCAACTGGAAAACACACTGCAACACATGCACAATAAAAAGCGAGTAGAAATTGACGAAGACACGAATGGAAAAAATACTTTAACTTTTGCTGCCGTCCAGAGGTCGAAAGACGCTTCCTTGCTCCAGGGACCGGAAACGGAAGTCCTACACATGCAAAACAAGCGCACACACAAGCACACACACGCATACACACGCACACACACACATGTACACACAAATGTGATCACACACATACGCAAATACCCACACGAAAACGCCCACACATACATGTGCATGCACAGACATAAACACGAACATACGCACACACACACATGCAAACACATCAAACACACACACACACGTGCAAACACATCACACACACACACACACACACACACACACACACACACACACACACACACATACGCAAATGAAAACACACACACGTTCACTGCACACACAAGCACACACACACTCACAAGCAAAGACTTAACTACATGTATGTAAACACATGTACAAGCACATAAAAAAAAAAATTCAGAGTTGATGAAAGCTTATATATAATTGAGTAAACGATGAGAGTAACTTGCTGTGGTTTGTTTAGGTGAAATACCGGCATATCATTATGGTACACACTACTCCTCAGCCATGATAGTTGCATCCTACCTCGTGCGAATGGAACCTTTCACGCAGACCTTCCTTCGTCTTCAGGTGTGAACGAAGGACAGAAGATTCTGGCAATTTTTACACTTTCTTCTGAGTGTTTCAGCTCATTACTTTTTCATGTATATTCTCTCCATTTCTATTTGTACCATCCTATATCTATTTGTACCATCTCTCCCATACCTTGAGTACATGCTTTCTGTTGCACCCTCCCTCCTTCCCCCACTCGAAGTACACAACAACACACAACATGCATTTTAAGGCCATTTTCCCTGCTAGAGCGGGGGTTAGCCTTACATTACAGGTTAGCCTACTCGAAGTACACACTTACATTTTAAACCCCTTCCCCATTGCACATTTTCTGAGCCCCTCACCCCTCCCTGCATGCTCACTTTCATCTGGCATATTCTGTGTTTATTTCTACTATCACTTGTTCCTCATTTTTCTGTCACTTAATTGCGTTCAGGGTGGCCACTTTGACTTGGCAGATCGCATGTTCCACAGCGTGCGAGACACTTGGTACTCTGCATCAAAACACAACATGGCTGACGTCAAGGAGCTTATCCCAGAGTTCTTTTACCTCCCAGATTTCTTACTAAACTCGAACAACTTTGACCTTGGTGAGATGCAGATATGTCATGCAGTGATCTTTTTGCAATGCAATAATTATTTTTGGATGAATCTTTTTTTCTTTTTTTTACAAGTTGGCATGTTTGATGTGGCTATCTTTATTGCAAACCACATGATTCTGGGATTCCGGGTTGAAATCCCACACACTGTGTGGATTTGACCATTGTCTCAGATTGTCATCATAAATAATGGCAAAATACACTCATATCCCATAATGTCCTTAACACTCATATCCCATAATGTCCTTATACAATGTATGATGTACAGTGCATTCAGAAAGTATTCAGACCCCTTCACTTTTTTCACATTTTGTTATGTTGCAGCCTTATGCTGAAATCGTTTAAATTCATTTTTTCCCTCATCAATCTACACTCAATACCCCATAATGACAAAGAGAAAACAGGATTTTAGAAAGTTTTGTAAATTTATTCAAAAGAAAAAACTGAAATATCACATGACATAAGTATTCATACCCTTTGCTATGACACTTGAAATTTAGCTCAGGTGCCTCCCATTTCTCTTGATCATCTTTAAGATGTTTCTACACCTTGATTGGAGTCCACCTGTGGCAAATTCAATTGATTGGACATGATTTGGAAAGGCACACACCTGTCTATATAAGGTCTCACAGCTGACAATACATATCAGAGCAAAAACCAAGCCATGAGGTAGAAGGAAATGCCTGCAGAGCTCAGAGACAGGATTGTGTCGAGGCTCAGATCTGGGGAAGCCTACAAAAAAATCTCTGCTGCATTGAAGGTTCCCAAGATCACAATGGCCTCCATAATTCTTAAATGGAAGAAGTTTGGAACAACCAGGACTCTTCCTAGAGCTGGCCGCCCGGCCAAACTGAGGAATCGGGGGAGAAGGGCCTTGGTAATAGAGGTGACCAAGAACCCGATGGTCACTCTGGCTGAGCTCCAGAGATCCTGTATGGAGATGGGAGACACTTCCAGAAGGACAACCATCACTGCAACACTCCACCGATCTGGGCTTTATGGCAGAGTGGCCAGACGGAAGCCTCTCCTCAGTGAAAGACACATGAAAGCCCGCTTGGAGTTTGCAATAAAGCACCTAAAGGACTCTCAGACTGTGAGAAACAAGATTCTGTGACATCACATAACATAACATTCTGTGACATAATTCTGTGATTCTAACAACATAACAAAATGTGAAAAAAGTGAAGGGGTCTGAATACTTTCTGAATGCACTGTATGTACAAGTCCTTCCATTAGACTCTACTAAAAATGCAGGTTCATATGTGATGTTTCAGAATACCATCTGAGATCATGTACAAGGTCAGATGTAAGAAATGACTCTTACATGCCATACGTATGCTCCCATTATTCTCATTTCCTTATTGTCTCACCTACTAAATCTGGAATTACTTTCAAGCCATTTTTTAACACACTTTCTTAAGACAATTTCAGCAAACCTTCACCACTATAGATGCTCTAAGGAAAGTGTATCTGGTATATTTGAAGAGCAGAGGTTGAAATTATTGAGTGCACATCACTTGCAGGCTGTAAACAGAATGGTATACACCTTGGGCATGTGATTCTACCAGCCTGGGCGAAGGGAGACCCACGTGAATTCATCCGCCTTCATCGAGAGGTTAGTGAATAACCGAAGCACCACTTCTGCCCTCATGCACGATCCATTCATCCCCATAAAGTTTTATTTGTTGCTTTTTTTTTTTTTTTTTTTGTTTTTGTATACAAGATCGAGGCTCGTGAAAGAGCGAACATTAATCACACAGAAAGACAAACCGACACATAAAACATATAACATAGGGAGCGGTAGACAAGATGGGGAGAGAGGGGGAAGGACACAAACACAACATTTGAGAGCAGGGACCGAGAGACATGGAGACATCGAGAGATCTGAGAGAGGGCGAGGGCTTTGGGGGGGGGGGGGGGGGGCGTGGGAAGGGGGCAGTAGGAGAGGTATAAAAATCATTTTTATTTTCCATTATTTGCTTAAATTAACCCACCCCTCCTCCACGGTGGCCTTGCCTCCTCATTGCCCTCTTTTGGAGCCTTCCAGCCCCAACCTCTTTTGAAACCCTCAACTCTCCTTGCCTTATTTTCATCTCCCCATACCCCCAGTCATCCTCTTTCAGATCCCCTCACCATCCCCACACCCTCTTTTGGGTCCTCCCTTTGTTCTAGCCTCCTTTGCCCCCTTCCCATAATGCCATGTTTACCTCCCAATGCCCTTCCTCCTCTCATGCCTCCCACACCTTCCTCGCCTGCTCTTTCATCCATAACCTCTCTTTCTTCTCCTTATTTTTGTCTTCATAATGCTTCTGTTCTTCCCACCTGTTTTGAATTTCACCTCGAACAGGCCTTGGAATGCGACTTTGTGAGCAGCCACTTGCATGAGTGGATTGACCTCATTTTTGGTTACAAGCAGCAAGGTCCGGCAGCCGTTGATGCCGTGAATGTGTTTCACCACCTTTTCTATGAAGGCCAGGTGGACATTTACAACATTAATGATCCACTAAAGAAAACTGCGACCATTGGATTCATCAACAACTTTGGACAGATTCCAAAGCAGGTGTGTAAAAACAAAAACAAAGAAAAAAAAAACACGACACAACGTTATTCGTTGGGATAATATACTTTATCTTGAGGTTTCAATAGTGTCAGTGCAGCGTATACTGTATGTCTGAAGCTACTCTTAATGTTTCAAAACCATACAACAAAATGGAATATGGAGAGGAACATAAACAGAATAAACAAACAGTTTGCTATGACTTCTTGGATTGCCATGATGAAGTCAGGATTGTTGCTCTTGACATCTCAAAAGCCTCTGTAAAGTGTGGCACAGAGATCATGTATGTACATAAAATAGAGTCCTATGGCCTCTCTGGACAAATGCTTGCCATTATCTCTGCGTTTCTTACCAATTGACATATTTCAGTGGTGCATGAAGGACCATCGTCCCCTACACCTAGCATTGATGGAGGTGTTACTCATGGTTCTGTTTTGTGGCCCTATGTTGTTCTTTATTTATTTATTTATTTTTAAATACAAGATCGAGGCTCGTGAAAGAGCTAACATTAATCACACAAAAAAATCAAACAGACACATAAAACATATAATAAGGGGAGCGGTAGACAAGATGGGGAGAGATGGGGAAACACACAAACACAACATTTGAGAGCAGGGACGTCAGGAGATCTGTGGGAGGGGGAGGGCTTGGGAGGAGGAGGCGTGGGAAGGGAGGGAGGGCTAGGAGAAGTATAAAACACAAGGACACTGCAAGGACTTCCAGGAAAGAAGTTGGCATTTCAAAAAAGTGGATCTGGGGTGAATTAGTGGGGGTAGAAAAGATAACGGTTTTGGATGGCGGAAGATAAGAGATGGTGGTGAACAGCTGTTTTAAAGACCTGGAGGGAGGAGTGGGATTGAAGAGAGTGGGGGAGTTTGTTCCAGAGGTGGGATAAAAGAGGAATGAAGGAGTGAAGGTGAGCAGAGAGTCTTGATTTTGGCAGTTTAACCATAAGAGGGTTACTGGCAGATCTTGTGTGACCTACAGGAATATTTGGGGGACAGAGCCCAGAGAGAGCTGGGGGAGCAAGGCCGGAGAGGAGTCGGTAGAATACAGAAAGACCACCAACCTGCCTGCGGTGAGTAAGTGAAAGGCCCTCGGAGGTAGCTTCATCACGGGAGATTCCAATGATTCTGAAAGCTTTGGTTTCAACAGCGTGAAGCCGAGCTCTGTGTTGGGCAGAAGCACCGGCCCAGAGGGAAGAACAGTATTCAATTGAGCTGCAGATGGAAGCCTTGTATGTGGTGAGGAGCTCAGGTGTGCCAAGGAAGGACTTCACACGACGGAGGATGCCCAGTCGGCGGCTGGCTCTGGAGGCCAGATTGTAAATGTGGTTTTCCCAGGAAAGATCATAGCAAATAGTGAGATCCAAAAGCTTGAGTGGCAGAACTTCTTGGAGAGGATTGTTCAGAAAGTAGATGGGAGGGTTGTCCAGTCGGTCTTTTCAGAGAGACATAGTAAGAGTGTGAGATTTGTCAGGGTTGAAAGACATGTTCCACTTCTTTGACCAGTCTGTGATTTTGTTCAGGTCTGCAGAGAGTGAGGAGGCTGCAGACTGCCGATCTTAGGGATGAGGAATGGAGCGGCAGAGAGTGAAGTCATCAGCAAAGAGATAGAGAGGATTTTCAAGAGAGTCAGAGAGATCATTGATGAAGACCAGAAAAAGCACAGGGCCCAGAACACTGCCTTGGGGAACTCCAGTTTGAACAGGAAAGGGGAGATGAAAGAAAAACCCATTCAGGGCCACACGTTGACTACGACTAGAGAGGAGGTCCGCAAGCCATGCATGGAGATTTCCATGGATACCAAAGGAGGAGAGTTTGGTGAGCAGAGCGGGGTGCCAGACTGTATCGAAGGCACGTGATATGTCGAGGGAGACAGCTCTAATTTCCTGTTTGACATTGAGGACCTCCATCCATTGTTGAGACAGCAGAAGCAGCATGTCCAGAATCGAGTGACCTGGTCTGAAACCAAATTGATGATCAGAGATCATTTAAGTACATAAATGACCTGTCAGATCACATCCTTTCCCAGCTAAGCATTGATGCTGATGATTCTACACCATACCCAGCTTATCCAGCCACCATGTCATATTTCTCTCCTTGAGAGGATCCAGCAGCATGCTGTCCGTCTGGGAGGGCATGATTTGTTGGCATCATCATTGGTACCACCAATTCAGTTCGCGCCTCGTGCGGCCTGGTCTCTCCGGGCTCCCTCCCCCCCCCCCCCCCCCCCCCCCCAGAATTTCCATGTTTTAAACATTTCCCAGTGTATACCCTGGATTAGAATAGGTACACCGTATCCCTGCGTGTCGTAAGAGACGACTAAGAGGGTTGGCGTCAGGAAGGGCATCCGGCCATAAAAACATTGCCTCAAAAAGAGAACCATGACAATTACAACGACATATGGGCAGGGTACAGCCCGAAGTGGAGATCGGTTTCTGAGGTTTGGGACATGGAATGTAGGGACAATGACAGGGAGATCAGGAGAAGTGGTGGAAGTATTGGTCAGAAGAAGAGTGGACATATGTTGTGTGCAAGAGATGAGATGGAAGGGAAGTGGTGTGAGAATGGTGAAGGGTAGGCACTTACAGAAATACAAGTTTATGTGGCAAGGGTGCCTGGAGGGCGTGAATGGTGTTGGTGTCCTGTTTTCTGAGGAGTTTGTAGACAGTGTGGTGAGTGTGACCAGAGTGAGTGATAGGTTGATGATGGTGAAAATGATGATTGGAAAGCTCTTGGTGAACGTCATCTCGGGATATGCTCCGCAGGTTGGTCGAAGCGATGAAGAGAAGGACAAGTTCTGGTGTGCGATAGAGAAGCTGATGGAAAACGTGAAAGATGAGGAAGTTGTTGTGGTAGGAGGAGACCTAAATGGACATGTGGGAAGGAGTATGGATGGTTTTGACGGAGTTCATGGGGGTTACGGATATGGTGTGACAAATGGAGAAGGTGAAAGGATTTTGGAGTTTGCCGATGGAGCTGATTTGTTGATTTGTAATACTCAGTTCCAGAAAGAGGATAATAAGCTTGTTACATACACGTCAGGTGGGTCGTAGACAACCGTTGACTACGTGATGGTGCGTAGGCGAGATAGGGGGCACCTCCGGGATACAAAGGTGATCCCGGGGGAGGAGGCTGTTTCACAGCACCACTTGGTTGTCTGCGACATAAGGGTGAAAGGTGCGAGGAGAGCTCGGCGGGTGAAGTACCAGCCGAGAATGAAGGTGTGGAGGTTGAAAGAGGTGACAGTAAGGGAGGCATTAAAAGAGAGGCTGAGTAGGGTCGAGGATGATGTCGTTGAGCTTGAAAGTGGTTGGATGTCAATGAAAGCTAGTCTGTTGGGAGCCATTGGTGGGGTATGTGGATGGACAAAAGGACCAGCGAGGCACTCGGAAACATGGTGGTGGGATGATGAAGTTGGAAAGAGGATTGTCGAGAAGAGGAAGAAGTTAAAGGAGTGGCAGAAGGCGAAGGGTACGGGAGCAGAAACAGCAGAGCATGAAAGTTATAAGGCAGCCAGGAAGGCTGCAAAGAAAGAGGTAGCAAAGGCGCAGGAGGCATGCAGGAAAATGTTCGGAGAACGCTTGGATTCGGAAGAGGGTCAGAAAGCAGTATTCAGGATTGCAAAGCAGATAGCGAAAGAGAGGTGTGATGTGATGGGGGTGAGTTGCTTGAAGGATGAAGTGGGACAAATCGTTGTCGACCCAGATGGAATTAAAGGAAGATGGAAAAGATATATGGAAATGCTGTTGAATACAGAGAATGAATGGGATGGCAACATGGAGAGTAACCCAGTTTTAGGACCGGCAGAGAAGATAACTGAGAAGGAAGTTGAGGAAGCGATAAAAGCAATGAAGGGTAGAAAAGCGGGAGGGCCGACGGGAGTTGTGGGAGATATGTTGAAGGCAGCAGGAAGTTGGGGTGTGAAGAGAATGACAGAGATCTGTAATCTGGTGGTGAAAGAAGGCCGCATTCCAGTGGATTGGGAACTGAGTACCCTCGTCCCTCTATACAAGGGTAAAGGTGACCCTCTGGAGTGTGGCTCGTACCGAGCGATAAAGTTATTGGAGCATGGAATGAAGGTATTGGAAAGGCTGTTGGAGAGGAGGATAAGGAAGAAAGTGAAGATCGACGAAATGCAGTTTGGATTTATGCCAGGAAGAGGAACGACAGACACGCTTTTCATTGTGAGGCAGTTGCAGGAGAAGTACATGGAGAAGAGGAAGAAGTTGTTTCTTGGGTTTGTTGATCTGGAGAAAGCATTCGATAGGGTTCCACGCAAAGTATTGACATGGGCATTGAGGAAGTTAGGAGTGGAGGAATGGTTGATCAGAGTAGTGATGGCAATGTACAAAAGAGCGCACACAGCTGTAAGGACGAAGGACGGGAACAGTGGTGAATTTGAGGTGAAGGTGGGAGTGCATCAGGGGTCGGTACTAAGTCCACTAATGTTCGTAGCTGTGATGGAGGTGCTGGCTCAGAACGTAAAGGATGGTTTACCGTGGGAGTTGTTGTATGCAGATGATCTGGTGTTGATTGCGGAAAGTATGGATGGACTGAAGGAAAAGATGAACAAGTGGAAGGAATGTATGGAGACAAAAGGTCTGAAGGTGAATATCGGAAAGACGAAGGTGATGGCAAGTGGTAAAGCATGTGGTGAGGTGGAAAGAACTGGGAAGTGGCCCTGTGCTGTGTGTAGGAAGGGTGTCGGAGTGAACTCCATTCAATGCACAATGTGCGCTGGGTGGGTTCATCAAAAATGTAGTGGTCTGAGAGGGTCATTAACCAGTGTGGCAGCTACATTCAAATGTAAGGTGTGCACAGAGGGAGCTGCAGATGGAGGAAATGTTGAGTTGGATCTTGGAGACGGCGTGAAGCTGGAAGGTGTGAAAACATTTTGCTACCTCGGAGACATGCTGAATGGAGAAGGTGGATCAGACTCGGCAACGGTTGCTTGAGTGAGATGTGCATGGAAGAAGTTTCGGGAACTGAGTGGTGTGCTGATGATGAGGGGAGTGTCGTTGAAGCTGAAGGGAAAGGTGTATGCTGCATGTGTGAGAAGTGTTATGATTTATGGGAGCGAGACATGGGTAATGAACGTAGAGCAGCAACAAAGGTTGGAAAGGGTGGAAATGCGAATGGTTCGACGGATGTGCGGAGTATCGTTGAGAGAGAGGAAGACAAATGATGAATTGCGAAAGATGATGGGAATAGAGCCTGTGATTGATGCTGTGAAGAGAAACAGGTTGAGATGGTTTCGTCATGTGTTGAGGAAGGATGAAAGTGACTGGTTGAGAAGAGTGATGGAAATGAATGTAGAAGGATGTAGAGGACGGGGAAGACCGAGAAAGACTTGGCTAAAGATGGTGGAAGAAGAAATGCGGGCAATGGGGTTAACATGGAGAGATGCAGAAAATAGGGAAAAATGGAGAAGATTGTCATGGGGACCGCAAGGCTAACCCCCGCTCTAGTAGGGAAAATGGCCTTTAAAATGCATGTTGTTGTGGTTGTTGTATCATTGGTACCACATTCCATCTGGCATTCCCTAGCTTGTGTCCAGGGCTTGTGGATGACCCTTCACTTGCTGAGGCACCGTTGACGGAGAGATACCAATCCTGATACAGGTATGAACAAGGAGGGGGAGGGTGGCAAAAGTCAGTCTTGTATTGTGGTGCAAGTGGATGCGGTGTGTGCGGAAAGGAAAGGTTGAGAGGTGCAAATCAGTATGCCTGCCCTGACCTGGGGCTAAGCTGGCTGTTGATAGCTCTTTCACATAGGTTGTCAACAGCTCTTCAGCTCTGGCTGTGATAGGTCTTGTGCATCAAGGAAGATGAATTCGAATATTACTTTCCAAGAGGACTGCAAGATATAGATATGTATGTCAGTATGGAGTTCTTCCCTTGCCAGGGACCTGCCCGCTCTCTCACTTTTCTGTAGCGCTCTTGGTTCAGTGCAACCTCCATCTCCATGCCTGCTCCCTCTGGTCTGGCTTGGCAGGCAAGTCTTCTTCCTTAGTGCATGATGTCCCTGGTTTAGTAAAAAAAAAAGCGACAAGGAGCTCTGTTTTTAAGCGGCTCAGCCAGGGCAGGGCTTTGTGGGCACAGGATCCAGTAGGGGTGCATCTTCTAGGGGTAAAGGTCAAAGGGTGACTTTTGACCTGCAACAGCGGCCCTCCATTGTGCTTCCCGAAGCACCGCTTCTCTCTCCGGTCAATCATCTATGGCCAGCGTTACGTCGTACCGAGCTGTGGCTCGGTCCCTAATGTGTTTTCCAGATCACCGCCTTTTCCCACCAAACACGTTCAAATAGGCAGAAGGTTCAGGCTCCTTATGAGCTGTGGTGTGTGTGAGTTGCGGTGGCCAATGGAGATGATTGTGTGCGGTGCATGTTTGGTGGGTTGAAGCAGGGGAGTTATAAATGAATGGGTTCTTTGATGCGTTGCTATCGTCTCAAATGTGTCTGGAGGAATGGAAAAAACAAATTTGTACTGTGTCTAAATGTGTCTGAAAAGAGAAGATACCGAATTAAATAATGTTTTTAAAATGCGCAATGGTAACCATTATAATTGGGCTGGGGATCGCTGGTTATGGGGGAGGGGCTCATGTGGCAGATTGAGGGGGGGAAGCCGCCGCTGATCAGAAATTCACACTCTCACACTGATCAGCTGATCAGGCAAATCCTCCCATCTACTTTCTCAATAACCCTCTCAAAGAGGTTCAGTCACTCAATATACAGACATAGTGGCCCATATACCGACATAACACACACCATTTGCCTCTCTGCCACCACCCATGCCATGACTACAGGGTTTTTCACCCCTCAGCCCAAATTGGGCCTGAGGGGTATTGTCGCCCGGGCGTCCGTCAACTTTTGGTTTCCGTCAATTTCAAGGAGAACGGCTTGTCCGATTAAATCCATTTTTACAGTGTGTGTTGGGGTTGAGTAGAGGAAGGTTCCTTTCGAAAATGGGCGCGCTGCGATTTTCAATACGGCCGCCACGGCAGCCATCCGGGCGTCCGTCAACTTTTGGTTTCCGTCAATTTCGAGCAGAACGGCTTGTCCGATTAAATCCATTTTTGCAGTGTGTGTTGGGGTTGAGTAGAGGAAGGTTCCTTTTGAAAATTGGCGCTGCAATTTTCAATATGGCCGAAGTGCAAGATGGCCGCCACGGCAGCCATCTTGAAATTGGTTTCCGTCAATTTCGAGCAGAACGGCTTGTCCGATTAAATTCATTTTTGCAGTGTGTGTTGGGGTTGAGTAGAGGAAGGTTCCTTTCGAAAATGGGTGCGCTGCAATTTTCAATATGGCCGCCACGGTCGCCATCTTGAAATTGGTTTCCGTCAATTTCGAGCAGAACGGCTTGTCCGATTAAATCCATGTTTGCAGTGTGTGTTGGGGTTGAGTAGAGGAAGGTGCCTTTCCAAAATGGGCGCGCTGCGATTTTCAATACGGCAGCCATCTTGAAATTAGTTTCCATCAATTTCGAGCAGAACGGATTGTCGGATTAAATCCATTTTTGCAGTGTGTGTTGGGGTTGAGTAGAGGAAGGTTAACGGGCATGCTGCGATTTTCAATATGGCCGCCATGGCAGCCATCTTGAAATTGGTCTCCATCAATTTCGAGCAGAACGGCTTGTCCGATGAAATCCATTTTTGCAGTGTGTGTTGGGGTTGAGTAGAGGAAGGTTCCTTTTGAAAATGGGTGCGCTGCGATTTTCAATATGGCCGCCACGGCAGCCATCTTGAAATTGGTTTCCACCATGCATGGGCTTTTTTTGTATACTGAATCGAGGCTCGTGAAAGAGCTGACAACCGCGAGGGAAAGACAGCACAGGGGGACTACGAGGGAAAGACAGCACAGGGGGACCATGAGGGAAAGACAGCACAGGGGGACCACGAGGGAAAGACAGTACAGGGGGACCACGAGAGAAAGACAGCACAGGGGGACCGCGAGGGAAAGACAGCACGGGGGACCACGAGGGAAAGACAGCACGGGGGACCGCGAGGGAAAGACAGCACAGGGGGACCACGAGGGAAAGACAGCACAGGGGGACCGCGAGGGAAAGGCAGCACAGGGGGACCACGAGGGAAAGACAGCACAGGGGGACCACGAGGGAAAGACAGCACAGGGGGACCGTGAGGGAAAGACAGCACAGGGGGACCACGAGGGAAAGACAGCACAGGGGGACCGCGAGGGAAAGACAGCACAGGGGGACCGCGAGGGAAAGACAGCACAGGGGGACCGCGAGAGAAAGACAGCACAGGGGGACCGCGAGGGAAAGACAGCACAGGGGGACCGCGAGGGAAAGACAGCACAGGGGGACCGCGAGGGAAAGACAGCACAGGGGGACCGTGAGGGAAAGACAGCACAGGGGGACCGCGAGGGAAAGACAGCACAGGGGGACCACGAGGGAAAGACAGTACAGGGGGACCACGAGGGAAAGACAGTACAGGGGGACCGCGAGGGAAAGACAGCACAGGGGGAACACGAGGGAAAGACAGCACAGGGGGACCGCGAGGGAAAGACAGCACAGGGGGACCGTGAGGGAAAGACAGCACAGGGGGACCACGAGGCAAAGACAGCACAGGGGGACCGCAAGGGAAAGACAGCACAAGGGGACCACGAGGGAAAGACAGCACAGGGGGACCGCGAGGGAAAGACAGCACAGGGGGACCACGAGGGAAAGACAGCACAGGGGGACCGCTAGGGAAAGACAGCACAGGGGGACCATGAGGGAAAGACAGCACAGGGGGACCGCGAGGGAAAGACAGCACAGGGGGACCGCGAGGGAAAGACAGCACAGGGGGACCGCGAGGGAAAGACAGCACAGGGGGACCGCGAGGGAAAGACAGCACAGGGGGACCGCGAGGGAAAGACAGCACAGGGGGACCGCGAGGGAAAGACAGCACAGGGGGACCACGAGGGAAAGACAGCACAGGGGGACCGCGAGGGAAAGACAGCACAGGGGGACCACGAGGGCTGAGGGGTTACGCCCGCTTTCCGGTGCTATTTATTTTATTTTATTCAAGAACCCTAAATAATTCCCATTCACTAAAAACTATATCTGTTAGGAACCAATCATTTTGTATGTAGCCTAATGTTACAGAAAGATGTAACGTGATCCTCAGAGTTTTCAGGTATCACATGATACACTACTGGTCAAAAGTTTTAGAACACCTCCATTTTTCCAGTTTTTATTGAAATTTACGCAGTTTAATGTCTGTACTCTGAAATTAAGCATAGAACAAATAAACAATTGAAGATAAAAAAGAAATCATAGAATCATTTTGTTTAACAAAATTTAATTTAAATTTTTGACTCAGCAAAGTAGCCACCTTTTGCAAATATAACCGCCGAACACACTCGTGGCATTCTTTCTTCAATGCAAATCAAATATTGTTCGGGAAGTTCGTCCCAACACTGTTGCAGAAGTTCCCACAAATGTGTTGCACTTGTAGGTTGCTTTGCTTTCACCCTTCTGTCCAGTTCATCCCAAACCAGATCGATGGGGTTTAGGTCTGGAGACTGTGCTGGCCATTCCATGATTTGAAGCCTACCGTCTTGTTCTTTTTCTCGAAGGTAGTTTTGACATAGCCTGGAGGTGTGTTTCGGATCATTATCTTGCTGTAGGATGAACCCCTGACCAACTCGGCGTATACCAGAGGGTATTGCATGGCGCTGCAATATGCTGTGCGAGCCCTTTTGGTTCAGGGTGCATGTCACTCTGTGCAAGTCGCCAACTCTGGATCCAGCAAAAGAGCCCCAGACCATCACGCTGCCTCCTCCATGTTTGACAGTTGGTGTCACACACTGAGGAACCATCATTTCGCCTCCTCGGCGACATACAAAAACCCTGCGTGATGAACCAAAGATTTCAAATTTTGATTCATCCGTCCATAGGACCTTCTTCCAGTCTTCAGTAGTCCACTACTGAAGCAGGTGCTTCATGGCCCACTGGCCCAGGCAAGCCTCTTTTTCTTATTTTGCCATCTTAGCAATGGCTTTCTTCGATCTCTTACTGCCACTCGACCTGTCAAACCTGCAGCTCGAAGTCTTCTCTTCACAGTTGAAACTGAGGCTTGCTTACTTCGACCAGTGTTAAGCTGTGCTTGAAGCTGTTGTCCTGTGAGCCGCCTATCACGCAAGCTGTTGACTCTCAGAAACTTGTCTTCTGATTTTGTTGTGGCTTTGGGTCTGTCAGACCTCTTCCTGTCAGAGTTTCCTCCAGTTTCCAATATACTACTTTCTGCAGTGCAATATTGTCCAAATAATGCTTCAGAGGGTGTAATAACAGTCTGTTCCAATACTGCTTTTATACAGACAGGGGGTTTGTAATCAAGTAATCAGCAGAGGTTGGGACACCGGTAGGAATTGTTTGCATCAACTTACAAGGCTTAATTTACTTACATTGCTGCAGAACAGCTGTAAGTTGTTAACCCATTACTTGTTCCCTGAAGAAGGCCTTTTTTTAACAATATAACTGTGTAATTTACATTATTTTCCCGTTTTTGCTAACCTAAACTTTTTTTTAACCTCGAGCAGTTTACTGCTTACCTTTGTACCATTTCAGGTTATTCACTGGACATTAAACTGCATAAATTTCAATAAAAACTGGAAAAATTGAGGTGTTCTAAAACTTTTGACCGGTAGTGTATATCAGGTGACCCGGCAGTGACGTTTAACGGTTTTCACTCAGTCACGCCTACACTCACTGTAGAAGAACACTCGTTTCTCGCCGAACATTACTTCAAGAATGCATCCTTAATGCTTCAGTCACATTTGGCTCGGCGGCCGTAGGGTCTAAAAAAATCTACGGCCACTAGCAAGTATAGGGCGGCCGCAGTATTTCCACGGTCACACAATGTAGCAGTCACATATGTTTTTATTTTTCGGGTAGCCGCACGGGGTATTTAGAAATTGTGGAGACCGAAAACGTGGGGGTGCCGTACGGTCTCTGATTTGATGTCGCATGGTGACCTTAGGGCGTCCCTGCGGCGGCCATAGAATTTTCAAGGCAGACGCAAGGTAGCCTCAAGGTGCCCGCAAGGCGACCGCAGGGGGGCCCTAAGGCGAACGTGCGGCCAGACGGACGGTAACGAGTGGGTATATATACCAGTTCTTTTTCATATGTATAACAGCACTTACAGTTGTCATGGCTACGGCTTGTCGAATTGCTACGGCCAACCTAGAAATGAAAAAAGTTATAACTCCGCGCTATAATTCCACGGCGACCCCTACCGCCTGTAAAAGATAGCCATACGCCCTAGGGCCACCCTGAGGCCACCTCAGAAACTCTGCGGCCGCCGCACTTTTCTGTCAATTTAGGGGGGGGTACGGCCGCCGTATCCTAGCCATAGAGCAAATGTGACTGAGGAGTTAGGGAATGTCAAATTGCATTTAAAAGTCGCTTTGGTGGTCATACGAAACCTTCAAAATCTGTGATATGGAGACTGGTGAAGCAGTTCAGAGGAACAGGCTGCGTGAAAGTTCCAGCCACATGTTGTTACACCAGAGAAGTTGGATGAAGTGCGGGAAAGAATGGAAGCACGTTCGAAGAAATCTGAGACGTTCAGCACAAGAAGCTCACTGTTTATATTTCAGTGCAAGCAAGGCGGTCAGACACTCAAACTTTATCCCTACAAAATTCATGCAGTGCTTCAGTTACTGGAGCCAGATATAGATAAATGTGTAGCCTACTGTCAATGGTTGCATTTTTCATTTTTCAACACTTTCAGCACTTCATTTAAGGTAATCAATATTGTGTGTGGATCATGTTTCGTCTTTCTGTAGCATTAGGCTACATTTATGCACAATATTAGGTTCCTAACTGATATAGTTTTTAGTGTATGGGAATTTTTTATGGTTCTCGAATAAAAAAGTCACCCTGTATCTGTTCGTCCCACCTTTCCGCACTGACCAAATGCTTGCTGATCTCTTCCAATACTATTACTCCCATGTCATTACTCCTTCCATCCCCACCCACTTGCAACAGCTTGCATCCTCCTACGACCTACCAACCTCCTCTCCCTGTCTCCTTTCCATCTGGTCTCCTGGACACATAACACGACCAACTTCCTTCTCTGCATCATCTCCACCACCTCGACTCCTCTCCCCCCAATTGATCTCACATTCAAACTACCTAGCCGGAACTCACTTCTGAACCGCTGCCTGCCTGGCAGAGCAAGTACCATCTTGCTTCGTTTGGGATGTTCAGGTCATCAATCAGCAGTGCTGCCTGGATTGACCTGCTGTACCGACACCTAATATACTCGCCTGCTGCCCCCATCCTGCGCGTGCGCGCGCACACACACACACACACACACACACACACACACACACACACCGTTTTTTCATTTCTGTTCCTCACAATTCTATCTCTCTCTTTTGTTCACAGACACACACACACACACACACACACACACACACACAATTAATTAATTGTACAGTATCGGTTGTTCCTAAACTTAAATATAAATAATTTCAAGGATTGTTGTAAATGATGTTAATTTCACAACATCCCATGTTCAACTTTATTTAAATTGTAAACCTCAAACATAGTTTCTCCACCTAAAGCAAGAACCTTAACCCGTAAGCAATTGACGAGTTTCCCGACTGCATGGATCATCAGCTGGGCACCGTTCTTCCTCGAGGTTTCAATCCTTTCAGCCCAGGACCTCTCCAAACGGCGGATCCACAACCTCGATCATGGATCCACATCAATAGATGGTACATCAGTAGATCCACAACCTCAGTTGCGTCCAGGCAGTCAGTCAACCCATCAATGCAACATCACTTATTCCAACTTTACTCGCAATCGGATTTAATATCATATATTTATAACTTTTGACCGGTAGTGAACACACACACACACACACACACACACACACACACACACACACACACACACACACACACACACACACACACACACACACACACACCTTCTCTTTCACCGCTCGTCTCCCCCCATCCCCCCTCCTCTTGTTCTCATTTTCACCATCAACACTCGCCTCCTCTCCATCGCCCGACTCACTCCTCCCTCACCCAATACAATCCTCCCTCAGCAAAGTAAAACAAAGTAAACATTTTAAAAGTAAACACAGTAAATGCTTTTCACAAGTTATTCTCGCCACTCAGTTCGACCCTCGACTCCCACTCCTCCTGGACTCCTTCGTGCAATCCTCCTTGTTCAGAATCTCTGCCAACCCTCACACTCTCAGTCGGCTTGTTCTCTACCGCGTGTAGGCCTGACCCACAAAGGAAGACCGAGCCGAGTCCACCACATGTCAAGTCCCCAGAAGCGAGGATGAAACGCAGAATATTGGAGTCAAAAGAATGCCAGTGGATGGTGAGGAGAGACCATGGAATAGTAACTAGAAGTGCAGAGTGGGATTTTTTCAGAAAAAGGTATATAAATAGTTCAGGTGGAGAGTGGTTTAAGTAATGCCATAATATATTTTGAGGGAAAAAACGCTTCAAGTCCTGCAATTGGCAGACCCCAGCAACTGGAGCAGGCCTCAAGTCTAATGATGTCATTGACACGTGAATATATGAGTGATGGTTAAATATATTAAAATCCAAAGTGAATAGTTTCACTGAATTATATCCTGGTAACAAATGTCTGTACCCATAAGGGTGATGCAAAGAGCAATTATTGCTCCGAGATACATACATCAATTGCCAAAAACTCGTTTAAGGTCTTGCATGTCAGCATATAAATGAATGAACTATAATTTTCAGAATCAGGAAACTTTCATCTTTCCTGTCATTTTCAATCAAATAAGGGATTGGATGTGGGATCATCTTGAGACTTATGTTGTCGATATGTTGTCGCATGATGTTATTTGTTCCCCAATCGATTTAATTTCGCACTTTTTCACTTCATAAATTCGAACTCAACATGCACAGACTTTACTCCATGGCCACCTGAACAACAAACAAAGAGAACTTTGTCGACCGAAAAAGCTGGGGGCAGCATTTCGGTCACCAAGTAACCTTCAACAGGGAACAGGCAGAAGACGTGTACACAGGTTCTATTATTTCCATTCATAGAGAAAAGATGGTCATATTGGGTTTGGATGGGGGCTGGCCTTGGTGAGGCAACGATGAGAATGCTGGTGTGCTGGTCCAGGTGTTGCATTTCCCTACCTCCACTTCCCTCTTTGTTAAAGCCCACTTCTCCCGAAGGCAAGTCCTTCTCTACCACCACTCTGACACTTCCTCCTCTCTGGAGCGGTCTCGTAAGATGCAGGGACGCACAGTTTGTTGAAGGTTCCTTTGGTGCCAAAAACATTGGATTTGACTCTTGTTAGACCAACTGTTCCTGCTTGGTTGTGCCTACAGCTTTCCGGCCATCCTTGTTTCTTCTTAAGTTCTATCTCAAGTTTTGCTTTTGTTTTTCAGCTCTTTAAAAAGCCTCACCCTCCAAAACGTGTGAGAAGCAAGTCCAGTGGAGAAAATCCAACCTCAGCACTGGCAACAGGCGGACCAAATGACAAGCTCTTCTTCCACCACCTACACAACTTGAAGCCTTCCCTCACCACAATCAAGGGTGCACATGCACTTTTCATTTTCTTCCTAATCTAGCGTATTTCTTTATTGTTATATAAACAAACATACTTTTTTTTAACATACTCTATCTTGCCCATATGCAATGATTTACAGTTCGTTTATTCAACAAACTTTCATAACGAATAACCTATCCTCCTGTCTCGTCTTACAGAACTGCGGGAAAGAGTGGGACAGATCGTGTGCTTAGACAAGCTCGTCTTGGCCGTGGAGGAACATCGGCTCTTAATCCCTCCTCAATACAACCGTACTTTCTCCTGGGGCTTCGCAGACCTTAGCTGTCGGCTAGGTTATCATGAGTCTGACAAGGTCTTGATGTTTGCCTTTCGTCAATCTTTTTACACTCAATGTAATAAAATAAAAGTTGGAACATGTCACGTGCCCACTTACCTATTCTGGCACATAAGATTGGCCACATAACGCCAATCTTATGTAATTAATTAATTAATTAAGGGTTGGATAATTCATGCTGCATTGCATACATTTTAAAAACAATATGTAATTATTTTTTTAACAAAAAAAAAAAACAGAACTAGAGCGGCACTCAGTAGAGACCATACCTCTGCCTGGTTGGCCATATCACTTAAATCACTTTTAAAATTCTACTAGCTGGATCCGGATCAGGATCTTCATCAAAATTGAATCGATTCTTCCTTGTCACACACAACCTGTCCAACAAGTCTCATCCAAATCCGTCCAAAACTTTTTGAGATATTTTGTTCACAAACGGACAAACAAACAGACGGACCTCCATCCACCTTTGTGATCCACAGAGGTGAAAACATAACCTCCATCCACCTTTGGTGGTGGAGGTAATAACAATCTACTACTTTTCCAGCTAAACCTTATGGAATGCATATCATATTTACCACAGTGATTTGGTAGAGGCCTGGCAAGTTTAGTCCATTTCCTTAAAGTTTGAGTGTGAGTTCTCGCCTTGGATGGTTACCTCCACCACTGAAGGTGGATGGAGGTTATGTTTTCACCCCTCTCTGTCTGTTTGTTACATGCGAAAATCGAAGATTTTTCAAGTATATTGGTTGGTCTTGTGCGTTATTCTGTCTTGTGCGTTTTGGGTCCTCGGGTTGTTTTCAGTCATCGGGGTGTTTTGGGTCATCGTGGTGTTTTGGGTCATCGGGGTGTTTTGGGTCATCGGGTGTTTTGGGTCATCGGGGTGTTTTGGGTCATCGGGGTGTTTTGGGTCATCGGGGTGTTTTGGGTCATCGGGGTGTTTTGGATCATCGGGGTGTTTTGGATCATCGGGGTGTTTTGGGTCATCGGGGTGTTTTGGGTCATCGGGGTGTTTTGGGTCATCGGGGTGTTTTGGGTCATCGGGGTGTTTTGGGTCATCGGGGTGTTTTGGGTCATCGGGGTGTTTTGGGTCATCGGGGTGTTTTGGGTCATCGGGGTGTTTTGGGTCATCGGGGTGTTTTGGGTCATCGGGGTGTTTTGGGCCATCGGGGTGTTTTGGGTCATCGGGGTGTTTTGGGTCATCGGGGTGTTTTGGGTCATCGGGGTGTTTTGGGTCATCGGGGTGTTTTGGGTCATCGGGGTGTTTTGGGTCATCGGGGTGTTTTGGGTCATCGGGGTGTTTTGGGTCATCGGGGTGTTTTGGGTCATCGGGGTGTTTTGGGTCATCGGGGTGTTTTTGGTCATCGGGGTGTTTTGGATCTACAGGGTGTTTTGGGTCTTTGGGGTATTTTGGGGCCATTTGGGTCTTCAGGGTCTTTTGGATCCTCTGAGCTTTTAAGGGTATTTTGGGTCTTTGGGGTCTCTGGGGTCTTTTGGGTGTTTTGGGTCTTCAGGATCTTGTCTGTCTGTTTGTATGTCAGTCGCCGACAGGTCACAATTTTCAACCGATTTTCACGAAACTTCACCAAATGGTAGAGATGGTCATAAGGAAGAAGCCTATTGTTTGTGGGGTCAAAAGGTCAATAGGTCAACAGAGGCCAAATGTGACCAACTTTGTCAAATTTCTAAAATCCTCAATTTTCATCCGATTGACTTAAAATGTTAAGAAGATTTGCATATCTGGACACTGAATTCAACCACCATTTATATTTGAGGTCAACATCAGCCAAAAGGTCAACATAGGCCATATTTCTAAAATCCTCAATTTTCATCTGATTGACTTGAAATTTTAAGAGGATTTGCATATCAGGTCACTGATTTCAACCACCAAGTAATTTTGAGGTCATCATAAGCCAACAACTTCTTTTAGGGATTTCTCAAGTATCGTGTTCCGTTTCCGGTCTTGCTGGCGACGGTTCGTTTTTTCGCAGGTCTCCACGCTCTCCATCGAAATCGAAGTTAAGTCATTGTTCCAATTTGTATTTTCGTTATAACTGTATTTCTTTTATGGTGTATGTACGTTTATTGTCCCGTCAAAGATTTTCGGTGCAAATCTTTCATACCTGTATTGAAAATCGCGTTAATTCGTGTCGTCTCGAGGTCTTGTACAGTGTACACTGTACAACCTTGAGGCTTTGTTTTTCTCTCAGCGCCTGTCGTTTGTGATCCAATAACTTTCGTTCTCTGTTTTCGCAGTCTTTCCACCCCAAAGCCTACTTCCTTATGTAAATCTCAACTCAAAAAAAAACAAAAAAAAAAGACTACCTTCTCTGTGCTCATTCGTTTATTCATTCTTATTCGTTCGTTCGTTCTTCGACCACGTGTTTCTCCCCCATTTCCCCAGATAGATTGTCAAATTTCAATTCGTTATTTTATCGTCCATGTGATATTGTTTGATTATAGTTAGTTTTGGTTTGAATTTCCTGTAACTCGTAATTAATTAATCGTTTTCTGCCCTTGTGTGTGGCCTTGTAGTTGTACCCCCGTCGGTGTTTTGTTAACTTAAGTGTGTTTTGCTTGTCTCTTGGTTTTTTCCCTTCTACCCCGAACATAATACTGTCTAACGTTCTAATTCCCCACCCCCCCCCCCCCAAAAAAACCAAAAAAAACCAAAAACATTTATTTTATTTTCTCCACGTGTACTGTTGTCTCATCCTGTATTTTCTGTCCAGGTGTGCTGTTCGCCCCACCCCCATTATCTCCTTGCCATCCACCGTTTGCCCTGTTCACGTGACTCGTGGTGGTCCCTCTCGGCTCTCCCCCCGTTGGTATTTTTGTGCATATAAGATTGTTCATAGTTCTGTTTAAATATTTTTAAATATGTTTAACCTTTCCCCTTCTGTTTTTTATTCAGTGGTATATTACAACACGCTGTTTTTCTTCCTATTTAAAAGGCTTTTCTCAATTTCCTCTCCAACTCATTCCACTTCAAAAAAAAGAAATTCAATATCTTATACGTCTCCCTCACTACATGGTCTAAATTCACATTCATTCCATCCCTCCTCCATCATCCTGAACCGGATTGCTAACTTGAAAATCACAACAAACCCAATTTGTTATCAATGTTCGTCTTTCATTAATCATCCACTTTCTAAACTCCCCTCTTGCCCCTCCAATCCAAATCCCCCCCCTTGCACCTACACTCCGAAACTTCCCCCTTGCCCCTCCACTCTTAAACTCCCCCCTTGCCCCTCCACTCCTGAACTCCCCCCTTGCCCTTCCCCTCCTAAACTTCCCCTTTGCCCCTCCCCTCCTAATCCCCCCCCCTTGCCCCTCCACTCCTGATCTCCCCCCTTTCCCCTTCCCTCCAAAACTCCCCCCTTGCCCCTCCCCTCCTAAACTCCCCCCTCACTCCTCCCCTTCAAAACTCCCCCCCAATCCCTCCCATTCAATTCTCCCCCCATACCATTCCTCTCCAATTCTCTCTCCTCCACCCTCCTCCTCCAAGCTGCCTCCTCCCCACTTCGTCTCCCTTCTATCTCATACCTCCACCCCCCCAAACCTTCTACTTTCCTCTGCCCCCCCCTCAAACAACCCCTCACTGTGCCGCATCCCTTCACCAGCAAACCTTTCATCCTCCTCATCCTTCCCTTTCTTGGAACTCTTCTGCAACATCTGAAACACTATCAACTGCTCTCCCTACCTCCCCCTCTCATCCTTCATCTTACCCTACTCCTCCCCTCCCCTGTCCTGTACCCGATGCTCCCCCTCTCTCTTCATTAACGGTATGGACCTCAAACATCTGGGGCCTTCGCTCAAACCTGACTGATCTCTCCATACAGGTTGCTTCTGACAATCCAGACTTGATCTGCTTAACAGAGACTTTCCTCCTTCAAGATGTCTCTGATTCCTTAATATCTCTTCCTGGTTACTCCCTCCTCCGGTATGATAGACCTGAGCCTCGGCCTGGTGGTGGGGTGGCTATCTTTGTCAAAAACTCTCTTCCTCACTCTCCTTGCACTGCTCTCTTTCCTCCTCACCCGCAGGAGTACCTCTGGTTACGGCTTCCTCTCCGCTCCCACCTTTTGTTCATATGTGTTCTGTACCATCCCCCAAACAGTGATGACTCCATCTACATTTCAATGTCTGACAACATGGACCAACTTCTATCCACTCATCCCAACTCTCTCTTCCTCATATGTGGTGACTTCAACTGTCATCATGCCACCTGGTTGGGTGTGGGTTCCTCTCTCACTAGTCATGGCACCTCAGCAAAGGACTTCTGTGACTCACTGGGATTGACACAATCTGTCAATTTCCCGACCCGGATCTCAGCCAATGGAGTATCTTCTCTTCTAGACTTGGTTATGACAAACTTCCCTGCTAATGTCTGCTGCTCTTCTTCTGCTCCAATCGGTTCTTCTGATCATGTGCTTGTCAAAGTGGACATCTCTCTGGCCATTCTCAGAGAGCCTCCTCAGCGTCGACGAGTCTGGCATTTCACTCAGGCCGACTGGGACGGTCTTCAAGCAGCCATCAATCGTCTGGATTGGTCTCCCATCTCCACTGCCTCTGACATCAATTCTTCCTGGGAATTCTTCCAAAGCAAACTGATCTCTCTCATGCACAGATTTATCCCATCTCGCCTTCAATTGTCTTACCCTTCCTCCCGTCCATGGTACACTGAATCTTGTGGTGAGGCAGTTGCCCTGAAACAACTTGCCTTTGCCTCTTGGAAGGCTAATCCAACTGAAGGAAATCTCAGTTCCTTCCACCAAGCTCGGAACAAGTGTGTGTCTACCCTCAGGAGTGCCAGGAAGCACTATCTCTCCTCACTCAAGAATGAACTCTCAAACCTGTCTCCTTCCTCCAAATCCTGGTGGCATCTGGTCAAATCCGTTTCTGGTGTTTGTTCCCCCTCCATCCCCTCCCTTACCTCAAATGGCCACACAGTTGACATCGCACGTGACAAAGCCGAATGCCTCAACTCTGTGTTCGCCTCGAAATCCTTAGTCCCAAACCCATCTCTCTCTGTTCCCACCTTTCCCAGTCGAACCCAAATGCTCCTGGACTCTGTGTCCTTCTCTCCTGACAAGGTGGAGGAGTTTTTGTCAAACCTCGACTCTGATTCTGCAACTGGACCAGACGGCATCAGCCCACGGGTCCTAAAATCCTGCTCTGCCGCTCTATCTCACCCTCTCTCTGTTCTTTTCACCCTATCTTTTGCTCAAGGTCATCTGCCAGCATCCTGGAAATCAGCTAACATTACCGCTTTACACAAAAAAGGTGCAAAAACAGATCCTTGCAACTACAGACCAATCAGCCTGCTCCCAATTATCAGCAAAGTCATGGAATCCATCATTGCTTCGGATATGAAATCTTTCCTCTTCTCCAATGGCTTGATCTCTGATCATCAATTTGGTTTCAGACCAGGTCACTCTACTCTGGACATGCTGCTTCTGCTGTCTCAACAATGGATGGAGGTCCTGAATGCCAAACAGGAAATCAGAGCTGTCTCCCTTGACATATCAAGGGCCTTTGATACGGTCTGGCACCCAGCTCTGCTCACCAAACTCTCCTCCTATGGTATCCATGGAAATCTCCATGCATGGCTTGCGGACTTCCTCTCTGGTCGTAGTCAACGTGTGGCCCTGAATGGATTTCTCTCATCTCCCCTTCCTGTTCAGGCTGGAGTTCCCCAAGGAAGTGTGCTGGGCCCTGTGCTTTTTCTGGTCTTTATCAATGATCTCTCTGACTCTCTGGAAAATCCTCTCTATCTCTTTGCTGATGACTCCACTCTCTGCCGCTCCATTCCTCTTCCTTCAGATAGGCAGTCTGCAGCCTCCTCACTCTCTGAAGACCTGGACAAAATCACAGACTGGTCAAACAAGTGGAACATGTCTTTCAATCCTGCCAAATCTCACTCTCTTACTATGTCTCTCCGAAAAGATCGACTGGACAACCCTCCCATCTACTTTCTCAACGATCCTCTCCAAGAAGTTCTGTCACTCAAGCTTTTGGGTCTCACTATCTGCCATGATCTTTCTTGGGAAAACCACATTTCCAAGCTGGCCTCCAAAGCCAGTCGCCGACTGGGCATCCTCCGTCGTGCGAAGTCCTTCCTCGGCACACCTGAGCTCCTCACCACATACAAGGCTTTCATCCGCAGCTCAATGGAATACTGTTCTCCCCTATGGGCTGGTGCTCCTGCCTCACACCTGGCTCGGCTTCACGCTGTTGAATCCAAAGCTTTCAAAATCATTGGAATCTCCCGCGATGAAGCTATCTCTGAGGGCCTTTCACTCACTCACCGCAGGCAGGTAGGTGGTCTTTCTGTCTTCTACCGACTCCTCTCCGGCCTTGCTCCCCCAGCTCTCTCCGTGCTCTGTCCCCCAAATATTCCTACAGGTCGCACAAGATCTGCCAGCAACCCTCTGATGGTTAAACTGCCGAAATCTCGGCTCTCTGCTCACCTTCACTCTTTCATTCCTCTTTTCTCCCGCCTGTGGAACAAACTCCCACACTCCCTTCAATCCCTCTCCTCCCTCCAGGTCTTTAAAACAGCTGTTCACCACCATCTCTTATCTTCCCCCATCCATAACCTTGATCTTTTCTACCCCCACTAATTCACCCCAGATCCACCTTGTTTGAAATTCCAACTTATTTCCTGGAAATCCTGGCAGTGTCCATATGTTTATACCTCTCCCACCCCCCCCCCCCTTCACATGCCTCCCCCCCTTCACATGCCTCCCCCCTTCACATGCCTCCCCCCCTTCACATGCCTCCCCCCTTCACATGCCTCCCCCCCAAAGCCCTCTCCCTCCCACAGATCTCTCGATGTCTCCATGTCTCTCGGTCCCTGCTCTCAAATGTTGTGTTTGTGTCCTTCCCCCTCTCTCCCCATCTTGTCTACCGCTCCCGATGTTATTTGTTTTATGTGTCTGTTTGTCTTTCTGTGTGATTAATTTTCGCTCTTTCACGAGCCTCGATCTTGTATACAAAAAAAAAAAAAAAAAAAAAATCGTGTTATGCTCGACATATTTCTTGTGTGGTTGTCTGTGAACAGGATGTCTCAAAAGGTTGTGGACGGATTCAAACAAAATTTGGCAGAGATGTCGTGTATGTCACAAGGACGAAATAATTAGATTTTGGTGAAGATCCGGGTTCGGATCAGGTTCGTAGAATTTTAAAGTGATTCTTCACCATTGGGAGATAGTGGTAAAACCGACATATAACAGGATATCTCAAAAAGTTATGGACTGATTCGGACGAAACTTGGTGGACCGGTTGGGTGTCTGACAAGGACTAATCGATTCAATTTTGGTGAAGATCTGAATATGGAGTCGGATACGAGAATTATTTAATTTTTAAGTGATTCTCCACCATCGAGAGATCGGGCGAAAAGCGATATAACATGATATTTAAAAAATTTATGGATGAGTTATGACTAAAAGAGGTGGATGAGTTGGTTAAGTGACAAGAACAAGCCGATTAGATTTTGGTTCAGGTCCGAATCCAGATCTGGCCTATTATTGGGATACAAAACAAAAACTGTTCAGCCTGGCTTAGGTGTGCGCTCTCCCGAGTGCCCTTCTAGTTTTGATGATGGATTGATTTGATTTTCCATAGCTTGCTCGGTTCCATAATCTTCTTTATTAAACTTTGCACTTTATTGTTCTCTTACCTTTGTACTGTATTGCACATTCATTGGCACCTCTTGCTTGTCTGGTAACACCTCGACTGCTGCAAAAACTTCATTGTCATCATCAAAACTTTTACCGTAAAGCTCTTCCTTCAACTTTAGCAATTTAGAAGTCTGAGAGAGCCAGGACTGGTGGAATAGACTGGATGGTGAAGTAAATGAACTGTAAACTTGTCTATGTGGGGTGATGCATTGTCCTGGAGAAGGATCAATCCTCGTCTCAACTTTACCTCGTGCTTGTTCGTGATGGCTTCTATTTCATCAATATCGTACACCCCATTGGTGGTGTTTACTTTTCAGACATAGTCAGTCATTATCACCCCTTAACTTTCACAGAAAATTGATCACTGCCTTTTCAGCTGATTCTTCTTTTTGAACTTTTGGGGAGGCGACTTCAAGTTTGGTTTTAGAATCCGTGGTGACCCCATGACTCTTCTTGATCCACTCATGCAAAGTGGTGACCCCATAGAGATCCCAAGAGATGTCAAGTCGAGCTTTCTTGTGATCAGCAGTCTGGACACTCACCTTGATTAAACCTTTTTCATGCCCATTGTGTCAGTGGGGGTGGGAGTACATTGAACCAGTGCACATTAACACTTTCTCAGCTGTGTGTCTGATTGTTGATGCTCTGTCGTTCATGAAAATCCTATGGACTGCTTCAACCTTCTCTGGTGTGATGGCATCTTGACCTTGGCTCATCCTCAGTGCTGGTTCTCCATCTTATAAATGAATCTGCCAGATTTGTTTTTTTTACTGGCAAGTGAAAGGGCATCAACCCCCTCACTGTTCTCACCACGTCCCCATGGATTTACTTTTGGGGTAAACCCATTTGTATGGAGCTACTTCATCACTGCTTCGATTTTAGACTTCGTCATTGAAAAAAAAACTCCATTGACCAACATGTTGACACTTTTACATTAATGCCCTGTTATTTGCAAATAAACGCATTAAACCATGAGTACTATGATTAGTGAAACTGATTGGCTCCAAAAGTAATTGCACCCCCACCTTCAAGTCAATACAGCAAGTTGTGTACGGTACAGCCAGTGGGAGAATGGGATGATCTGTGCCTCGTAGAGCCAGTGTATTACAGATCAAGCAGAGCAGCCAGAAGCTGCTGGGGCTGACATACACCATGTCAGTCCACCAATGTTCTGGTTTTAAGGTACAGAAGGCACACGATGTGGTATTTGAATTGAGGAAGCAAGACACATTGCATGAACATGATGTACAGCATAAATTTGTTTGGCACAGGACTTACAAGCAGTTGGGAGAGGTTCTACTCATGCGCTGTAATCATGTTTTGCTTCGGCTTTACAGTGCTTCCAAAATGAATTTGAATTTGTCATAAGAACCATAAAATGTATGCAAGTGCATGGTGCATGCAAATGCAGACAGGGGAGTCCTGTTATGATGAATGTTTGATACATTGAAGAACCACACACCCGATATGTTCCATTGGGCACTCTATTCGCCATTGATTAAGATTGACCTTCCTGCTTAAATAGATTTTCCTGTCTTTATAAACTTCAGAATGTTACAAGTGCAGCATAGCACAGAATGAATTTGTGTTGTCACTCTTTACAGTCATACGTGGTGTTTGAGTCCCCACATGAGTGGGGCCATATTCTCTGTGCCACGTGCCCTAATCCTCGCACCATCATCACGGCTGGGAATAGCACAGCAGTGTGCGTCTGGCACATAGAGCTCGGCACAAAGGACCGTGCTCGCATGATTCTACGGCAGGTATATTACTGTGGTAGTTGGACGGCATTATTCGGGTATGGAACGTCTTGTATATTATATAACTTGAACATATACCCTATAGGCTCTATATGGCCATACGGATGCTGTAACGTGCCTCACTGCTTCAGCCACATACCGTGTGGTCGTGAGCGGATCCCGTGACCACACCTGTATCATCTGGGACCTCAACAAGCTAGTATTCGTTACCCAGTTGCGTGGACACCACGCACCTATCTCTGCTCTTTGCATCAATGACCTCACGGTATGTCATGGATTTTTTTCAGGAAAATAAAAATTGCTTGTATTTGTAAATGGAAAATTAATGTAAGTAATATTCTTGCTGCTAATAAGTATAAAACAAGAAACGTCACAAAATGATGGCGACGTTGCAACAAATCATCACTTTGAAGTGCTGCACTGTCACTGCGACAGACTCTACAACCATTTTTCTACCTGGTTACTTTCCCAAAACTCGTGTGTTTGACCCTCAATGGTAACTTCTTTCTTTTGAATAAATTAATATATTTTTTACCGCTCGGATACTATTTCAGCTTGCCAATGAAGAGATTGCCACTTGACGATCAATTGACGTCATAGCCAATGAGATCACATGCTCCGGTCACGTGATAATATCCAAAAGTCAGAAATTCGTTTTGAAATTAACAGACATTCATTAGAAAGATGTTTCTCAAAGGAACGGACTACGAGGTAGTCTCACACTATAAAAGAACATGCTGAGTGCTTGTTCCTTTTAGTTTGTGCTGTCCACCTCGTGTCAAGGTGAAGGAATAGTTTTCATACCTTCTGGAAATATTTAATTATCATGTTGAGAACTCTTCTTTTTCGTTCATTGCATTTCCCCTTTATCATACCAAAGTGAGATGTCCCTGTTTATCTCTAGAAAACAATAAGAACAATGTTTTCAATAAGAACAACAATGTTTTTAGTGGTTTTTAAGGCTTTTGTGTTAAAAACCAATATGGCGGCCGAACCACGTGACCGATGAAGTCATCCTTTTTTTTTTTTCTCCGCCAATTTATCCCTACATGATGCTCAAGAAATTTCATCTTGATCGGTTGAAGTTTTGTACTTCTCGAATTATGATGTCATAATGGAGGCACCTATGACATCATCATTAGCACATTTTATTCCCCATGGAGAGTTCTTTACAATGAGCCATGTCTCAATTTTTTCCATGCAACACTTTCAGAGATATCGAGGTGCAAAGTTTTTCGTTTTTTCCAAGATGGTGGCCAAACCACGTGACCTATGACGTCATATTTCTTTTTCTCCACTAATTTATCCCTAGATGACGCTCAAGAAATTTCATCTTGATCGGATGAAGTTTTGTACTTGTCGACTTATGATGTCATAATGAAGGCACCTATGACATCATCATGAACATATATTATTCCCCATGGAGCGTTCTTTACAATGAGCCATGTGTCAATTTTTTCTATGGAGCTCTTTCTGAGATATAGAGGTGCAAAGTTTTTCGGTTTTTCCAAGATGGCGTCCATACCACGTGATCTATGACGTCATAATTATCATAAAAAAATTATACAGGTGGAGTGGCACCTATGGTGGAAATTTCCTGTGAATTGGACCAACGCTTGCCGAGAAAATCATATTTATTCTGTGAGGACAAACAGAAACAAAAACAAACAGACAGACAAACAAACAGACAAACGGACCCAAATGCAATACCCTCTCCTCCTGCGAGGGTAACAATAATGCCTTCACACTACTAATTCACTATGAACTAGAAGGGCACTTGGTAGAGCACATACCTCCGCCACGCAATGCCTGATCCAGTATAACATATTGGGCCCAATACATTTTTTAAATATCGTGCTACATATCGTTTTTGCCCCATCTCTCAATGGTGGGGAATCACTTTTTAAATCAAAAAAATAATCGGTTCCATTTGATTCTTCACCAAAATCGAATCGAGTCGGTCTTGTCACACACCCAACCTGCATAACTAAGTTTCATCCGAATCCGTCCACAACGTTTTGAGATATCCTGTTCACAAACAAACAGACAGGGGTGAAAAGTAAAAGTACTACTAATTCCCTTCCCCATAATGCTTTGTGCTTCTATTTTGTAGGTTGCTTCGATACCTCCATGTTAAGGAGTCTCTGCTTATCCTCTCCCAATGTCATCAAACCTCTGTGACTCTCTGAGTTTCCATTCGCTATATTTCCTACTTTGCTATTTTTGTAAGAAATCATTTATTCCTGTCGTTTATTCCTGTTTTTATTATTTGTAGGATTTGAACAATGACCATATAAAAATTGTTTGCACATTTCTGCATTAATGCACAAAGGCGTCCTCTCGTAGTGCCCTTATCGTTCTATTTAATAGTCAAGATCGAATATGCTTTTAACTTTTCCAACTGTGTGAGGCTCAAAAGGAAATGTGCTTTGTTAGAGAGGATGCAAACTAGATAGTGAAGTCAGTGCAGGTTGTTATTATTCATCCTGTCGAATTAAAACAGGAAAAGTTTTTAATTGAAAAAAGCTCGATTTACAGTGCCTTCAGTAAGTATTCACACCCCTTGACTTTTTTCACATGTTGTTGTGTTGTAGCCTCAATTTAAAATGGGTTGCATTGAGAATTTTTGTCTCTGATCTACACATAATACTCCATAATGTTAAAGTCGAATTTGTTTTTAGCTGAGAGTCAGTAAAGCTGATGGTTTTGGCAAGAATCCACTCGCCTTGGTCACGGTAGATGTCTTATCTGCTGGCATAAGTTAGTGGACGCAAAGTATTCCACTGTATCTTTAATAAAGATGAGACAAGTTACAGTATCACTGGTACCCTGAGTAAATTACAAGTTGCATTCATCTTCAGGCAGACGTCGTGTCTGGCCTTCCAGTTCGTGAAAGACTTGGGCCAAACATATTCCCCAGCTGACCCCAAAAGAAGGTGGGAATAATAATAACCTTGATCAAATGTGGAATCAAAGTTGGTGGGGGAAAAAAAAAAAAAGACGTTCTTGTCAAACAAGTTCAAATTTTTGAAAATAGACTGATTTACTTTGTGAGATTGAATAATAACATGTATGAAACAATTATCTTGGAAAGCAAAGAGAGTGAGTGCACTTACAAATATTGTGTCAAGACCTTGAATTTTAAAATTGAACCAAGACCTAGAACGAGGTATTTTAAAAACTATTTCTTTTGACATTATAATTTCACTCAAGATACTGAGGGTAATTGCAGTGAGTGGTCGCTTCATCATTATAATTTTCATAATTTGCATATTTAATTAATTTTCATTATTTCACACTGACACGGGTAGTCTGTACCCATACCTTTTTGATGTGTATCAACATAGTCATGGTTAAGTAATATAATATTCACGAAATACATGCCTGCATAAACACAAACACGTGCGCACACGCATGGGCACACACAAAATCATGAAAACACGAACCAAGGACAATCATTGAAAATGAGGACGTCATGCTCACATATGACCTGATGATTCCATCGAGCGTGAACATAGAAAACAAAGCATTGCGTTCGGACATAAGCATAGCATGATCAGAAGAAACACAGAAAACAGACAGAAGAAAACAAAGCATAGCATGATCCTACCACTACCGTGCTTCATGGTAGGGATGGTGTTAGATGGGCGATGACCCATGCTCGGTTTCCAACAGATGTAACACTTTGCATTCAGGCTAAAGTGTTCAATTTTCGTCTCATCAGACCACATAATATTTTGCCTCATGCTCTCAGAATCTCATACATGCCATTTTGCAAACTCCTGGCGTGCTGTCATGTGTCTTTTTATCAGGAGTGGCTTCCATCCGGCCACTCTCCCGTAAAGCCTAGATTCGTGAAGTGTTGCAGAGACTGTTATCCTTCTGGCAGGTTCTTCCATGTCAGCCAAGGACCTCTGTAGGTCTGTCAGAGTGATTATTTGGTTCTTTTTCACCTCCCTGACCAAGGTCCTTCTTGCCCGGTTGCTCAGTTTGGTCGGACGGTCAGCTCCAGTAAGAGTCTGGGTATTTCCATATTATTTACATTTGCTATTGATGGAGCTCACTGTGCTCTTGGGAACTTTCAACACTCTAGAAATTGTTTTATACGCTTCCCCAGATCTATGCCTCCTCACAGTAATATCTCGGAGTTCTACGGACATTTCCTTGGACTTTGTGGTAGAGTTTCTGCTCTAACATGCCCTGTCAACTGTGGAACCTTATGTAGAAAGGTGTATTTCTTTCTAAATCATGTCCAATCAATTGAATTGGCCAAATATGGACTCCAATAAAGTTGTAACGACATCTCAAGGATGATCAAAGGAAACTGGATGCACCTGAGCTGAATTTGGAGTGTCATAGCAAAGCGTTTGAATACTTATTGACTCAAGACATTTCAGGTTTTCATTTTTAATTATTTTGCAAAAAAAAAATTCTTTTTTTAATTACACTGACATTATGAGAGTATTATGTGTTGATCAGTGACAAAAAATCTCAATTTAATAGAATTTAACTCAGTCTGTAACACAACAAAATGTGAAAAAAGTCAAGGGGTGTGAATACTTTCTGAAGGCACTGTATGTGTTGAAGTAACAGGAGTCTGTATAGCCGATGTGTTGAAGGAAAATGCATGTCTTGATGACATTTTCACACATAGCTCTGCATACCAAACATTCCAGTCAGGACCCTGTACTCACAACAGCTGGCTCTTTGTACAATGGGATCACAAATCTTTATCTTTCTTCCATTATTTCATGGAAACAGTGTGTTTATGTTGACCCAAAACCCAAACAGATGAAAGGTTGAATTAGCCTGTGCAATTGCTCAAAACTTTATTCTCATCTTCCATGAGAAACAAACTGCAAATACTGATTGATGAAATACTGTTGCACAATGACGTCCCATCACAATTGAATGTGGTAAAACCACTGCCCCCATTTTGGTTGCTGAACAGCACCCTTTGTTGGAGGAAACCACATTATAGGCTGACGAGATGCAGTAATTGTGCCACTAATTGCTTGTTAGCTATTTGGTTTGCTAAAGAGAAGCTGGAAACATAGCGGAGAGGTGCATGTGGTTTATTTATATATAGTAAATGGGAAAATTTGGTATGATGCATCAAAAGTGAACAAGGCGTCATGACTCAAGGCACCCTTTCAGCTGAAATATCTGAAGACTTAAAACACTTTTCCTTCCTTCCGTCGATGCTTTTTGTGACACACTATTACCTTTTGCATTTAAACTTGTCTATTCTGTATACTAGATTGACTCGGCACGCTCCGCACACATGACCACACGTCGTTTCAGAGGCATAGGCATCTTTGACCATTCCGGTGTCTTTTGGGTCTTCAGGGTCTTTTGGGTCTTCATGGTGTTTTGGGTCTTCAGGGCTATTGGGTCTTCAGGGTCTTTTGGATCCTCTAGGGCTTGGCCTTTAAGGTATTTTGGGTGGTTGGGGTTTTTTGAGTTTTCAGGGTCTTTTGGGTCTTCAGTATCTTCAGGGGCTTTTGTGTCTTAAGGGTCTTTTTGTTCCTCTGGGTGTTTAAGGGTCGTTGGGGGTCTTCGAGGTGTATTAGGTCTTCAGGGTGTTCAGGGTCTTTTGGATCCTCTGGGCCTTTAAGGGTATTTTGGGTCTTTGTGGTGTTTTGCATCTTTGGGGTCTTTTGGGTCTTCGGTGTCTTCGGGGACTTTTGGGTCTTACGGGTCTTTTGATTCCTCTGGGTCTTTAAGGGTCTTTTCGGGTTTTAGGGGTCTTTTGGGTCCTCGGGTTGTTTTGGGTCATCGGGGTGTTTTGGGTCATCGGGGTGTTTTGGGTCATCGGGGTGTTTTGGGTCATCGGGGTGTTTTGGGTCATCTGGGTGTTTTGGGTCATCGGGGTGTTTTGGGTCATCGGGGTGTTTTGGGTCATCGGGGTGTTTTGGGTCATCGGGGTGTTTTGGGTCATTGGGGTGTTTTGGGTCATCGGGGTGTTTTGGGTCATCGGGGTGTTTTGGTCATCGGGGTGTTTTGGGTCTTTTGGGTCTTCGCGGTCTTTTGGGTCTTCGCGGTCTTTTGGGTCTTCGGGGGCCATTTGGGTCTTCAGAGTCTTTTGGATCCTCTGGGCTTTTAAGGGTGTTTTGGGTCTTCAGGGTCTTTTGGGGCTTCGGGGCCATTTGGGTCTTCAGGGTATTTTGGAGCTCAGGGCCTTGGGTATTTTGGGTCTTTGGGGTGTTTTGTGTCTTTGGGGTTTTCAGGGGCTTTTGGGTCTTCAGGGTGTTTTTTGGTCTTTAAGGGTATTTTGGGTCTTCAGGGGTCTTGGTGGTCTTAAGTGTCTTGGGGGACTTAAAGGGTCGTCAAACGTCTGAGGGGTCTCAGCAGTCCAAACGTAATTAAGAGTTCACAGACAGTGTTTTGGGTGTTCATTTTATTTGACAAAGAAGAAGCAGAAGATGTTTTGGTTGCACATAAACAGACAAACATAATATAACCATATATGTTTGCTCTATTATTATATGATGCTAGTGCTTGTTTTTCTCTCTATTCACTAGGCGTGCCTACCTGCCACTTCACTGATGGGCTTAATGAAAAGACAGCATGTTGTACTTCACAGACATATTGCATGTTTATCTGTGAATCGCAATAGGGACATAAAAGGATGTAAAACACACGATAAAAGGATATTTTATAACATGTAATTGTTGTTCTCGTGCCTGTGCTTATGTATGGTACTCATTCAGTGTACTTTTATATATTTTTTTCTATTGCTTCAAGACATATACAATACATCAATTTGTGTCCTTTCATGTACTTCTGAAGGGTTCCCGTTGTCTTAGAATAATAGATGTTACCGTTGGAACCGCTGTATTAAGCTCCAAATTCCACGTCGTCTTCATTCCCGGAAAGAGGGGCTTTTAAAACTGGCACGCTTGTGATGAAACTGGCACGCTTGTGATGAAATTGGCACGCTTGTGATGAAACTGGCACGCTTGTGATGAAACTGGCATGCTTGTGATGAAACTGGCACGCTTGTGATGAAACTGGCACGCTTGTGATGAAACTGGCAAGCTTGTGATGAAACTGGCACGCTTGTGAAGAAACTGGCACGCTTGTGATCAAACTGGCACGCTTGTGATCAAACTGGCACGCTTGTGATCAAACTGGCACGCTTGTGATGAAACTGGCACGCTTGTGATGAAACTGGCACGCTTGTGATGAAACTGGCACGCTTGTGATGAAACTGGCACGCTTGTGATGAAACTGGCACGCTTGTGATCAAACTGGCACGCTTGTGATCAAACTGGCACGCTTGTGATCAAACTGGCACGCTTGTGATCAAACTGGCACGCTTGTGATCAAACTGGCACGCTTGTGATCAAACTGGCACGCTTGTGATCAAACTGGCACGCTTGTGATCAAACTGGCACGCTTGTGATCAAACTGGCACGCTTGTGATCAAACTGGCACGCTTGTGATCAAACTGGCACGCTTGTGATCAAACTGGCACGCTTGTGATGAAACGGACAGACTTTTTTGTTCCAAGTAAATCGATTATTAGCTTTCCAATGATACCATTTTTAACTCAACTGGACTACCGTCCAGTTGAATTCATCACGTACTGAACCCTCCGGCGTCCGTCGTCGTCGTCTGTCGTCTGTCGTCCGTTAACTTTTTGACGTTAACACTCCAGCGTCCACAAATATCAACCGATTCTGATCAAACTTGACATGCCACATCCTTACCCCAAGGACCAGGTTGGTATTAAATTTCAGCCCGATCCGTTGAAAAATGGCGGACTCAGGCGACCATTTTGTTTTTGGTCATGAAAATGACGTTAACACTCTGGCGTCCACAAATATTAACAGATTTTGATCAAACTTAGAATGTTTAACCCTTACCGCACAAGGTAGGTTGCTATTGCATTCCAACCAGATCCGTCACAAAATGGCCGCCATAGGCCGCCATATTGTTTTCAACTCCGAAACGACGTTAAGACTTCAATGTCCACAAATATTTATGGATTTTGATCAAACTTGGTGTGTGAGACTCTTACCACACAAGGTAGGTTGCTATCGCATGTCAACCAGATCTGTCACAAAATGGCCGCCTACACAACTATATTTCTGCAACATTGTTGCAAAGTGTAACATTGTATCAATTGTAAAACACGGACCTTAAAATTATTACACAAAGTTGTTGGCTTTTTGTTTAAGTCAAATCTAGTGCAGACAACTGACCTACTTTAAAGTTGTCCAGTCAGTTCAGTTGAGTTCTGCTTCCCTGGAAGCTCTAGTTATTACTATACATAGTAAGGGAAACATATGAAAATCTGTTAACTAAATTGTTACCAAAAAATTTCTTCACCAATATGTTTGTAAAGGTGTGTAATAACATGTGTTAAAATGTTGAAGGTCAACTCCCGTGGTTAACCCAGAAAAAAAGCTGTTGAATTCGGGTACCGAAAAATTATTTTCGAGAATTTTTATCTTTTTTGATCGGCCCTTAAGTAACTTATGAGGGGTCAAATAAGGGTTTTTCATGATTCTGAGTTGATTGTTAACATTTATATTTCACCACAGACACTCCTTTGTGGAAAAATAATTTCTAAATACATCTCATTTTCTACTTTGCAGGACATGGAGTCTAGCAATATGGATGAAGACGTTACTCCACCTGTGCTCAATTGCTTAATCTGTGCACGCTCGGATACACCAGCTGAAAGGCTCATACAGGCAACTCCAAAGGGATACTCAACTTTATTGAAACAAGCAGAAACTGTCGAAAATGTTACTGTTGTGGAACGTATGAAGGAGGCTCAAAAGGAAGGAAAACTGAGGTACCACCAGAAGTGTAAAAATGATCTGTACAACAACTTTGTTGCAACCACCAAGAAGTCAGCTCAAGCATCAAAGGCAGAGAAAGAGTCATCAAAGTTGAAGAGAAGACGCACTACTTGTGAGTTCAGTTCATCAACTGGCTGCAGTTCTAGAAGATCACAGTCAGTTGACCTCCTGTATAAGGATGTATGCATTCTTTGCAACCAACCAGCCCAGCTCTACAAAAATAATCCAGCACAAGCTAGAAAGAAATACAGAGTGCCAGATAATTTGACTGCAGATACACTGAAGGCAAGCTTGCTGAAGACAGCACGGAGTCGCGGGGATGACTGGGGCACTGAAGTCACTGGACGCCTGGAAGGGATCAACGACTTGGTAGCAGAAGAAACACTGTACCATTTGCGATGCAAACTTATGTTTGCGAGAGGTGACAGTTTGTCCAAGACTGATGAGGAAGGAAAAAGGAAGAGAGGACAGAGGAGTATTGATGAGGAGCGAGAGGCAGTTTTTATTGAATTCTGCGAATGGTTAGACTCAGAATTAGAGCATGGGGTAATGAACATGGACCAAGTCCATGAAAAGCTGCAGGAGTTTGATCAGTCACCAGAGAAGAGCCTTTCTTATTCAAAGCATTGGCTAAAGATAAAACTTCTAGAGAAATACGAAGACACCTTGTATTTCACAACACAGGAAAGAAGGGCAGATGTACTCTGTCTCAAAGATGGCACCGACAATATTCTGCGAGAGCATCATGCTAATCTTGACCATGGAGATGAGAAGACTCAGATCATAAAGACGGCACTCAAGTTCATATCCAATGATATTGCCTTGATTGATTTAGGTCCAAAGTCATACCCCACCACACACAGTATGACTGACATCGATAGTCAGCTGACACTTGTTCCTGCAAGCCTTCAGATGTTCTTGAGACCGATTGTCAAGACAGACGAAAGAGTTGCCGTTTGGGGGCAGAATTTTATTAAGGCCTGTCGACCTCGGTCTGGAGTATTGCCACACCAAATGGGGCTTGCCATACAACTTGATCATAGATTTGGGTCAAAATGGATGCTCAACAAGTTCCACCGGCTGGGATACACTGAGTCTTACACGGAGACACAAAACTACAAATACTGCTTCCTTAATAGTAGGAGTGGAGATGATGTTCCAGATACTTCTGGCACTCTTGACACCATTGTGGAGGAAACCGATGAACAGATCAATGATGAGGTTGCGGTTGATGCTGCGCTTGAGGATCAATCAGTGATGACAGCCAAAGTGCCAGCCAGTGAAAGTGAATTGTCAAGTAATGATCAGGTGGTCTTTATGGAGGTTGGGGAAACAAACAATGCAGTCACTCAGTTTGTTGGAGACAATATAGATTTAAACATTGTCTCTATTCACGGAAACACTCCCTTTCACTCAATGGGTTGGATCGAAGTCACCTCTCCGGCACCACCTTTGCCAGATCCACAGACAACAGCAGCTTTCCCCCGGGTGAAGTTGAAGGCACTCGACAAAGCTAAGATCCTGAGAGGAACTGAAGTAAAGATTATTCCATTTACGAACAGGAAACAGATAGGAACGAATGCGATCATGTTTCTCCCCCTCGCTGAGCTTTCCTCCTCCCTGGCTCATGATCAGCCACTCCTCACTCCAGGTGACACACTCTGGGCAGCGGGGTGGGTGATCAAAGCCAACGATCCTGAGTTCCCACACTCCAACTGGAATGGCTGGATGAAGAGAATCCATGCTAATGATGCAAAGCAGAGCACACAGATCGAGTTCCTCCCAGTTATTGAAGGAGACCCTAATGACCTCAACACCATCTTCACCACTCTGAAAGAGTGCATACGGCGCGCTGGGGTCGCGCGCGCTGACTCTACCTCCAACAGAGGGTGCAGCTGCACAACATTCACTCCGTGCCTACCTGCAGACCCGGGACTGGATCCTTCTACAGAGCATGTCTCTGAATCCCAGTGACTATGGATGGACAATAGGTGTGCATGGGTATGAGCCAGTTCCAACACTGGACCCCACGGCTCCTGAGGAGCTATTGCAGTTCACGAGCTGTAATTGTCATGGAGATTGCAGCAACCGGCGATGCAGCTGCAAGAAGAATGGGGTCACGTGCATCTCGGCCTGTGGAGTCTGTAATGGCATTACATGCAGAAACTGCAGTCATGATGTTGTTGAGTCTGAAGAAGACATAGACAATGACTGTTGAAACTTCTGACATTGTGAATGAGAAATAACTCTTGAGTATTATATATGTATGTGAAATAAAAGCTACTTTGTGTGTAAATGTAAAAGTGAAAATATAAATGTTAACAATCAACTCAGAATCATGAAAAACCCTTATTTGACCCCTCATAAGTTACTTAAGGGCCGATTAAAAAAAATAAAAATTCTCGAAAATAATTTTTCGGTACCCGAATTCAACAGCTTTTTTTCTGGGTTTCCCACGGGCGTTGAACTTCAACATTTTAACACATGTTATTACACACCTTTACAAACATATTGGTGAAGAAATTTTTTGGTAACAATTTAGTTAACAGATTTGTGAAATATCTCATAAAATGCCCTTACTAACAACAGCAGGAGCTCTTTAGAATGAAGCGTGACGGACGGACGCTTCTCCTTTTAGTAATAGAATGGTAGCATCTAGATACATTTAGTCATATTATAATAGACCATTTGGTTTCTTCGCTAGCTTGGTGAAGGAAGATTCTTCATAATGATTTCCAAGTAAAGGTGCTGTGGCATAGTCTCTATGAAAAATGATGTAACCTTTGTATTTTTGTTTTTTTAATTGGTTGTTATTTCTTGCTTTGACATTTGATGTCCCCGTTTTCCATTGCACTGATGTTTTTTGCTCCAGGGTGACATCGTTTCCTGTGCTGGCACTTACATCTACTTGTGGAACATCAATGGCGATCCGGTAGCAAGCGTCAACTCGTTTTCTGGACGGTCACAGCATATCTTGTGCTGTTGCATGTCAGAGATACATGAATGGGATGCACAGAACGTCATCGTAACAGGGCATTCTGATGGTGTAGTACGGGTCAGTACTTAAAAAATACTGCATTCACTTTTGGCGTTCTTACATCTTTCAGAGATGCATGTTTTTAAGAATTATCCATAATACCTCCAGAAACAAAGCTCATGCTTAGGATCTCTTGATATCTTCAATATTCTCTGGATTAAAAAAAAAAACATGTTTGTTTATACAAACATGTTATGCTTGTTTATACATGTAAATCATGATTTAATTCCACGATTTGTTACTCTTTGATTCTTATCAAGTACATATTTACATCCGCCACCAAAGGTGGATGGAGGTTATGTTTTCACCCCTGTCTGTTTGTCTGTCCATTTGTTTGTGAACAAAATATCTCAATGTTGTGGACGGATTCGAACAAAATTTGGCAGAGATGTAGCGGATGTGACGAGGATGCAATGATTAGATTTTGGTGAATATCCGGATTCCGATCCGGCTACTAGAATTTTTGAAGTGATTCTTCACCTTTGGGAGATGGGGCCAAAAACGATACATAGCAGGATATCTCAAAAGGTTGTGGACGGATTTGGACGAAACTTGGTGGACCGTTTGGGTGTCTGACAAGGACGAAATGAATAGATTTTGGTGAAGATCCGGATTCTGATCCGGCTACTACAATTTTCTAAGTGATTCTTCGCCATTGGGAGATGGGGCCAAAACGATACATAGCAGGATATCTCAAAATGTTGTGGACGGATTTGGACAAAACTTGGTGGACCGGTTGGGTGTTTAACAGGGACAAATAGATTTGATTTTGGTGAAGATCTGAATATGGATTCGAATATGAGAATTATTTAATTTTTTAAGTGATTCTTCACCATTTGGAGATCGGACCAAAAACGATACGTAACAGGATATCTCAAAAAGTTATGGACGGATTTGGACGAAACTTGTTGGACAGGTTGTGTATGTGGCAAGGAAGAATCGATTAAATTTTGGTGAAGATCCGTATTCAGATCCAGCTAGTAGAATTTTTTAAGTGACTCTTCACCATTGAGTGATGTGGCCAACCAGGCGGAGGTATGCTCTCTACTGAGTGCCGTTCTATTTGTATTTCTAATGATAGCATTATTATTACCAAAACAGCTTTATTCTTTAAGGTTTCCCAGACAAACCTGGTCAGTGTTGTCACCTATTCCCCCCAAAAAAAATTTGTTCCTCACCTATTTGTATTTGTTATCAAACCGGCATTTTTCATTGGTTCATGTGCAGCACCTGGCTGCAAGTTTACATCACTTCTTGCAGGAGTGTGGCGATGCCACTGATGCAGTACTGTAGTTTGGAGCAGGAGTTTGTAATTTGTTCAGGGTGCCTGGCCTTAGCTCGCCTCCTCTTCGCGAACGACACTGACCGTGTGATCTCTAATGTCCACCAACTACCCAACTACTACTGGCAGATGGGCTCACCAGTTTAATGTCCATTTGAGGGATGGTACACATAGTGATGCCCCCCTCTGCATGTGAAAAGCCAGTGTGACAGTTTATAGCTGGGCCGAGTTTCAAACTCATGCTAAACTGAATGTTTGATTAATGATTAACATTAATTAACATTTGATTAAAATTAACATTAAATTAACTTAACATTTGATTAATGTTAGCTCTTTCACGAGCCTCGATCTTGTATACAAAAAAAAATAAAAAAATAACGGCTCAGAGGTGAGTGTGCACACCTCCACGCTATGCTTCCAGCCTCCAAACGTGCCCTGATAACCATGCATCAAAGGTTCGGCTTCAGAAAGCGATATATGTTGTAACAGTGAACAACCGTCAGGTGGTTACTTAGTCAAATCTACCATCGCACGATCCCCTTTTAGTAACAGATTGTTGAAATCCACGATTTATTATGCACCGTCCACCGAGAAAGCCAAATAGATCTTTACTTCGGTTTCTTGTGCACAAAAAACTTTAATGAGATTCTGCCGCTGTGATAGGTGTTGTGGAAAACCAATCAGGTCCACACAACTTAGTCCAACTGGTGGTTTAATTCCATTAAGACCATGACATCATTCTGTAATACAGGAAATGCAATAGGAATAAGATTTGGCATCACATGGGTCCATCCATAACATTCAATGCAAGCAAGCTTAATATTCTATGCAGGCGTACCGTTAGCGAGTCTGCTAGATGTAACATGTCACAGGAGAAGTCTCGGAGCACCGTCCGCGGCGGGTCTTATAGCCGCGCCCCCCCCCCCCCCCCCCTAGCGGTGTCAGTGAGCAGCGAGCATCACCCCGGGTTCAGTACGAATACGATTTCACTACATTCTCCCCCCCCCCCCGTTAGAATTATACTGCAGAGCGGCTAGAAGCGAGCGATCGTCAGCACGAACAGGGTGCGGAACAGGGTATCAGTCGACCCAACCGTACCGGTCCGGGCGGCGGATTTCTCTGCCAGCACGCGTCCGAAATTCCCCGGGTACGGCATCACGTATCCCAGTGTCCCCGGCGTCGGAGGCGCCACCAGAGTCAGGTGACGAAGGGGGTACCGCCAAGCCGTCGGGCCCGGGTAGACGCGGCGAGGGGAGGGTCGGTAGACTTTCGGCGATGGGAGCGTCGGGAGAGTCCATAGTCTCATAGATGGGTTCGATCGGTTCGTCCGATTCCCTACTCGGGTCGGCGATCCCGCATGGGGCAAGATGACGTACGGAGACAGTAGTCTCACGTCCATCAGCCGTCATCACACGAGCATGCTCAGGATTAGCCTGGAGAATCTGCACTTTGTCCACTAGGGGGTCGTACTTGCTCGTGCGAACCGCCCGTTTAAGGTAGGCCGGCCCGGGCCCAGCGAGCCAACTGGGTAAAGACCGTATACACCCCGTGCTCCTGGGGTGGTGGAAAAGTCGCTCGTGGGGAGTTTGGTTGGTTGCCGTACACAGGAGAGCCCTGATCGAGTTCAACGCCGCAGGTAGCGACCAAGCTCATTTATCGAGGCCCCAGCCGAGGGTCCGGAGGTTGAGCATGACGGCCCTCCAGATAATCCCGTTGAAGCGTTCGATCTGCCCATTTGCCTGGGGTCTGTACGGCGTGGTGTAACTAGAAGCGATGTTATTTTGGAGCAGATAGCCGCGCACCTCCTGAGACAAGAAGACCGCACCCCGGTCGGTATGCACATAGGCCGGGTACCCGAACATAGAGAACAAGTTCTGTAAGCATCGCATCACCGTGGCAGCAGTCATGTCCACGAACGTATAAGCGAAGGGGAATCGCGAGTACTCATCGACGATAGTGAGCAGATAGCGAGAGCTACTCGACACCGGCAATGGGCCCTTGAAATCCATCGCCAAGCGTTCCCACGGCCTCGTAGCCCTAACCAGAGTCCCCATGGGTGGGTTATAGAAACGCGGTTTGATTTCCGCGCATATAGCGCAGTCGCGACAGATACGGCGGATATCGTCAATCGAGTAAGGGAGATTGCCACGCCGCACAAAATGAGCGAAACGCGTTACGCCCGGATGGCCCGCAGTGGCATGCAGCACACGTAGGCCCTCCAAAGAGGTGATACCCGCGCATGTAGCCAGTCTCGATAAGGCGTCGGCGGCCCTGTTATCCTTCCCCGGGCGGTATTTGATGGTGTAACAGAAGTCGGCGAGTTTGATACGCCAGCGAGTGATTTTCTCATTCTTAATGCGCTGGGCGTGTAAGGTGTCGTACATGAACGCAACACTTTGCTGGTCCGTGATGATTTGGAAGCACCGCCCGAGTAAGTACGGGCGCCATCGCCGAATAGACTCGACGATCGCATACGCTTCCTTTTCGACAGACGAGTGCCTCCGCTCAGCGGAGGTAAGAGTCCGTGAAAAGAAAGCCACCGGACGCCCTCCTTGGGAGAGGGTCGCCGTGATGGCCTGATCCGAGGCATCACTTTCGAGGACGAAAGATCCGCTCTCGTCGATCGTTGCCACGGCGGCACTGGCGATGTCGGCCTTAAGGCCTCCAAAGGCCACCAACGCGGCCGGACGCAGTGGGAAGGTGTCGCAGGCCACAAGGGGGCGAAGTTTCGCGGAGAAATTTTGTACCCATTTGGAGTAATGGGCGAATAGCCCGAGGGCGCGCTTCAGGGACGCCCGATCGCAGGGAGGGGCCATGTCGAGCAAAGGTCGCAGACGCTCCTTATCCGGAGCGACAGAGCCATGGGTCACGGTGTACCCCAGAAGATCTATCTTGCGTAGAGAGTATTGACACTTATCCTCGTTCATGGTTAAGTGATACCTCTGCGCGACCTCAAGGAAGCGCTTCAGATTAGCATCATGGTGCCCTTGGTCATACCCACAAACCGTAAGATTGTCTAGGTAGACGAAAACATCGGTTAAGTGCTCCCTCGCAATGAGGTCATCCATGGCCCTCTGGAAACAGGAGAACCCCGTTCGTTACCCCAAAAGGCAATCGAGTAAACTGGTACAACCGCTGCCCCGACTCAAAAGCGGTATAGATACGATCCGCCCTAGAGATGGGGATCTGATGGTACGCACTACGGAGATCGAGAGTGCTGTAGACCTAATACTGGGCCACCTGTCGCACCAGCGCGTCCATCCCCAGAAGGGGGTAGGCATCCAGCTGTGTAAAGCGGTTAATCGTTTGGGAATAGTCGATTACCATGCGTCTGCGGTGGGCCTCGCTTCGCACCACCAAGACCTGGGCTCGCCACGGCGACCGGCTAGGTTCTATGATACCGTCTTTCAAGAGCTGAGCCGTTTCGTCCGCAATGAATTGCATGTCTGCGCGAGAGTAGCGCCGTGATTTTACCGCGACAGGGGTACAGTCGGAGGTTAGATTGGGGAACAGCGAAAGCGGCTGGATTTCCATTTTCGCTAGGGCACACACAGCAAGCGCGTCCGCCCCCACAACAAGCGTGTCAGGCCCACCAAACTCCATTTCCAGACGTCCATGCCGCTTAAGAAAATTGTGTCCTAACAGAATATCAGCACATAAAGCAGGTAAAACCATAAGGTGCACATCTGGAAAAACCCGTCCCTTTATCACGAGTTTCAATCGGCATTCCCCCTTCGTGCTGAGTCGAAGTCCCTGGGAAGCCATGAAGATCCGTCTCGTAGATCTCAAGACCTGCCAACCATGCCTGTGCACTAGTCGCTGGTCGATAAAACTATGCATAGACCCTGTATCCACCAAGGCCCGCACACAATGGCCTTCGACCATGAGGGGAATAAGGGCTTGAGCCAGGCCGGACGAGCCTGCTGGGAGTGGGACTGAACCCCCCGAGTGGATCGGACGAGCCTCACGGGCGGATCCTATGCCAGCAGCAGTTTTGCGGTCGTTGCCGGAGTCTTCGTTGTCCATGGGGCATCCGTTAAAGCCATCAGAGAGCTTTCCCATGCATTCCGGTGTTTCGCGATTCAAAATCTGACAATTTTGATGGGAAAAAGCCTCCGTAGTATTTGAAAGCGCCTTTTGACACTTTTGGCAGAAAAAGGCCTCCGTCGTATTTGAAATCGCCTTTTTATGGGTGAGGGCCACCGTAGTTGGTACCAAACCCATGCCGCCGCCAGTGGACGCCGTTCGCTCATGAGCGTCCCGACGAGAACGTACCGCTGGGGCTTGGCGAGGCTCCAAAGCCCCTCACGTGGCCCGGAGTCTGGTCAAGGACGCATACGCCGTGCCCGATTGAGGATGAGACTGTGGTGGCTGTCCGGTGACGCCCGCCAAGGTCGACTGAGCGCCCAGGGGCCCGCAGAGAGGGGCCCTACCCTTCAAAGCCGGGTAAGGCGCCGGGTTCCGGGCTCGGCTCGTAGGCTCCGCAATGAGCCCATTCAAGGTCGCGCGCAGCCGCGAGCCGCGGGCGGTTTTCCGGCACACTTTCGCGTAATGCCCCTTTTGCGAGCACAAATGGCATATGGCGTCCCGAGCCGGACACACGACCCGGGAATGACGTTGCCCCCCACAGAAATAGCAGGTGGCCCCGCGTAAGGCCTTGGGTCTGGCCGTTGCGGCAGCCATCAGGACTGAGTCCTCCTCCGGAGCATCCTGGAGTTCCGCGAGCAGGTCCGCTTCCTCGGCGGTAGCACTCTCCGGCCGTGCGTGTAGCGAAGTTCCCGCCAAGAGGCGCGTGCGATCATAGGTGTTCGATTGCAACCGCGCTTCGGTGTATACCTTTCCTTGCTCGAGTGCCGTAGCGAAGGTCAGGTCGGTCTTCTCCAGGAGTTTGAGCCTTAGGTCCTGGGAGGAGACCCCAGCGACATAGGCGTCTAAAAGAAGGTCATCTTGTGACTGCGCGTGAGTCCGTGGCTCCCTGGTGCTGTCCAGCAAGAGCTGCCGGAGCTCCTGGGCGTAGTGGTCCATTGGCTCGTTGGGTTGCTGACGTCGCGTTAGTAGCAAATACCGAGCATACACCGGGCTCTTTTCCTTTATGTACAACCGTTTGAGCTCCTCAATCGCGAGGTCGTACGTCGCGCATTGTGCGATGGAATTGTACACCTTGTAGTCGATTTTCGAATGCAGCGTTGCTAGCTTCGCGGCAGCCGTCGGCTCGGTCTCAGGCTCCGCGAAATGATGCTCCAACGTTTTGAGCCAGTGCTTCAGTTGCAATCCTCCATCCGAGGCTTGTGGGTCGGCACAGAATGTTGCAACCCCCAGCGTCTTGTTGCCCGCCATGTCGGTAGATCTTTAATGGAATTAAGTGTTGTGGAAAACCAATCAGGTCCACACAACTTAGTCCAACTGGTGGTTTAATTCCATTAAGACCATGACATCATTCTGTAATACAGGAAATGCAATAGGAATAAGATTTGGCATCACATGGGTCCATCCATAACATTCAATGCAAGCAAGCTTAATATTCTATGCAGGCGTACCGTTAGCGAGTCTGCTAGATGTAACATGTCACAGGAGAAGTCTCGGAGCACCGTCCGCGGCGGGTCTTATAGCCGCGTCCCCCCTAGCGGTGTCAGTGAGCAGCGAGCATCACCCCGGGTTCAGTACGAATACGATTTCACTACATTAGGTTCCTTGTTTGTTAATACTTGGGCCGAGCCAACCCTGAAAAGTCCTATTGCATGATGAGCCCCTAACGGACTGTGCTCCAAAACTCCCGGAAGAACAAGGAGAAGCAAAAGAAGAAAGAAGCACATATTACAGTTTATATGCAGGCACTTTAAAGTCCCACAATACCACGCTCGGCTAAACCGTGGCCGTATCTCATTCGTACCACAGATAGCTAAGGCGGGATGGGAGGGGGGGGGGGGGGGACGCGATACAAAAAAACATCTCCCTACACCATAGCTGGCTTGAGGTCTGTCATTGCATGGAGTCAGTTATGATTTAGTGATTGAGTCTTGGCCAAATTGCTCCTTCTGCAGTCTTCAGCACACCCATGCTTGCTGGCATGAACCTTGGCACCTCAAGATTCAACTCCAACGCCGCCAACCACAACGCCACGGCTGCAAGCCTCCCCTTTTGTTCCCGGCATCATGCCCCTCTATGCCCACTCAACCAATGACCACCCATTCATTGGCCCTACACACAAACCAAATCATGCCACGGCATGCCCGCTGCTGCTGTTGTAACCACGGTGGCCTTTGCACATGGCACGCAGCCGGGAGTGGTCAGAAATGTCATGCCGTAAAGCAGGGCACAATTGCTGGCGAGCCTGAGCCGTCAGGTCGATCATGAAAGACATACAGGACAGATTACAGAAGGATGATTATGAGCGTCAAAAGAGAAGGGGGAAGACCTGGGCTTAGACATATCCGGAGGGGGAGAGAAATCACGAGTATCACTCCTGATACATCCTTCAACATGTTTCCTGTCGTTTCCGCATACATATACAGTACTCCTTTTTGCTAAACATGTACGATGACATAACTGATCTATATTACTCCCTTTATCCCCTATCACATTCACACAACAATCTATATTCCTATATCAGTTTACCCAAAGTAAGTTTAATACTGAAATTGGTGCAACTCGATGTGAAAACTCCAGCATAATTTTCAGGACTGGCACTGAAAACTTGAAATTGTGGTTGCCATCTCTTTCTCTTAACATGTTTCATTTTCTGTTTACACTCCTCATGCTGTTTGTCACTATCCTTATTCATACCCTTTTTTTTTGGTTTCTTTGATGCCAATTTGACATAATATGTGGAGCTGAGGCTTCTTTGTAAATGGTTTGAGAGACTCAACTGTACGTATTTCCACTAGATGTGGCAGACGAAGCTTGTGCAGGTTCCAAATCAACCACTGTCAGACTTTTCAAAACACACTAATGACTCAGCACCATCTGAAATATCCGTACTTGGTAAGTTTGTACCTAGACATACATTTCACCTTTTCAACTTTTTTTGTATGCAAAATGGGAGCGAGGTAACACAGGGTTAAAAGGCAACGTACTAACTGTGGGACATCGTGGCCATAGTGCACACAACAATCAAGGGGATTAATGGAGAGAGAAATAGAGAGACAGACAGACAAACGCTCCCTTAAAGTCTTAGATATGTAAAAAGTAATTATTTTCTTGTGTGTGGCAAGTTAAGATAGAAATGACACAATAAAGTGTTCTTGATTTCTCACAGTTGAACATGAGGCAGCAGATGATGTAAGCAGTGACTCCGATGGAGCTGATGATAGCTGCTGTGCTGATACCACCCTAAACCCAGCACAAAGCCAAGTTGGCTTCAGGTCTTGGATCGGCATGAATAGCAATGGTGAGTTTGGAGACGAACCCAACACCAGACACAGCTGATTATATTTTCTGCCCTGAGCATCATGGTAATCCACTGAAAATACAAACCTTAATAGGTTTTGTTTCAAGGTTTTTGGCTTCAAGGTTTGGTTCCAAGGTCAAGGTTTTTTTTTTGTTCCAAGGTTTTCTGGAAAATGACAACCAATTGTGAATTGAATGATCTTGGAATGTTAATTGATAATTGCTTGTGTTGATGAACATTGCAACATCTTTTTTTGGCAAGGATTCTGTGATGGCTTCCTGGTGAGAACACTGAAACCACCTCCAGGGTGGGGATAATCTACCTGCTCCACCTGTTTTAGTATACAATTGCTGATCCACTTGTGAACCACTAGACATACAGATATGGTCAAATCTACCATCCGGTAGATTTGGATCACCTACCGACATAGGAAAAACAGACAGACATATATTTTGATTCACAAAGCCAGGAGTCAACAACATTGCTAAGATAAGTCAACCACTATGTGTGGTTTAATCTTAATCACTTCCTTTGTTTACAGGGGTCATTCGTAATGACTATTGGCCTTAACCTTCAACCTGTACTTATGACTTAATAGTAACTAAAAACCCTAGAAAGCATCTGGAAATGCAAAGCCCATCCGCTTCCGCTTTGTATTCAATCTACTTATTCTGTATGCTAAACATGATGAAAAGAGCAAAAAAATACAACAATATTAACGATTGTAGGCAACCATGACCTTTTGACCTCAGAAGGAATAGATTTTAATTGAATCAATATGCAAACCCTGCTCAATTTTCAGGTCAATTGGATGAAAATTGTCATTTTTATGCAACCTTTAACCTTTTGATTTGAAAAGAACAATTGGCTTCTAGATTTTGATTGGTGAACCAATTCAGTAACCCAATATGCAAATGCTAAAAGCTCAGGTCAATTGGATGAAAATTGACGATTTTATGTGATGCTGACCTTTGACCTTTTGATCAAATTATTGATTTTGCTTCTCCATATTCTCATAATAAAGCTTTGTTGAACATTTGATGACAAAAGCTCAAATGGTAAAAAAAGAGTTATGGCCCGGACAAACACACAGTCAGACAAACAGAGGTGGTTGCAAAACGCGGTCTCCCGCTGCGCGGGATCAGGCTAATAAGTACCCATGATACAAGAAGAAAAAAAAAGGTATCTTTAACTTCCACATAATCATAAATGCACCATAAGCACACCTTACTGGTTTCACAGGACATTCAATTTGATTAGATGGTACTTGCTGGGGATAAAACTCAGAAACAAGTAGCCAGAGGTAATCAGGTTACCAACTGAGGTTACCTTTTTAAAATCAGGTTACCTGTTTGTTTCCCTCACTTGCAGAATATGTATTTGCCAACCGAATAGCTCATTTTGATCCTAAATGTGGGCTTTCGACGAAAATAAGTTGATTTCCAAAGAATGTTAAACACCATTTCTACTTTTTAAAGCTTCCAACAGCACGTCTTCGCACATTAATTTCTGGTTCTCATTTTTCCCCAATTCCAGAAGAGCACGGCATAACTTGTGGTTCAAACACAGCATTATGGACTGACCAAATGGAGGAAAGCGATGGCTTTGTGTTGGTTACATACAATGGTTCAGCCACTGCTTCAAAGGCAGATATACCAGAACACAAGTTGATGCCACGGGCTGAAACCAAAGAACATATGAAAGAAGATTGTGAGCAAACAGGGCAATCCGAGCTTCAGTATGGGCTGAGCCCTGCAGCACAACCAACCTGCTGGCCCAGTGAGCCAGCACAAGGTATGCATGCCCTGTTCAGCAAGAGATGAGCTTGGGCCAAAGAAGTTGTGCAAATCATTGTATAATTCATAACTGCATGTCTGGGATGAAAATTCCAATTTAATTACTGAAAAATGTCAGTAATGATGTAATAATTATTTTCTGCAGTGACATCCTACAGTCTAATGTTCGAGATTTATTTGCATTTTATTTCACTTGTAATGCACACAACATCCGAGAGCGAAACATGGTGTTGGTGAATCACTATGCCACGTCTACAGGTGAAATTGCAAGTACTAAAGCATGAAGAAAGTGTAAATCTATGCGATTTATTTTCAACTACACTGGGGTACAAAAGTCTGAGTCCAGCAGCAAAGTTTTAAAATTAGATGAGACAACAAAATAAATCATTATAATATTAAACCAAAAGCACTTTATAGGGACTTCCATTATCTCTTAAGGATATTGTAACCTCCCACTGATCTCTGACACAACTGACAAACAAAAGGTCACTTTACAGGTCACTGCTTTAGGGCCAAGGAGCAGGTGATTTCACCCCTCATCCTTTGGAAGCCCAAACCATTAACATTGAAGCATGTTAGGAAGCTGTCGTACACTGACATGATTATCAGAGAGACGGGTATTCAGACCAGTGATCTGTGAGGTCACAATCGTTCAACAACATGTTCCTGTGAGGCCATGATCGTGGCCAACAGCACGTTCCCGTGAGGCCCCAGTCGTGGCCAACAGCACATTCCCGTAAGGCCACAATCGTGGCCAACAGCACATTCCCGTAAGGTGACAATCGTGGCCAACAGCACGTTCCCGTAAGGCGACAATCGTGGCCAACAGCACATTCCTGTAAGGCGACAAACATGACCAACAGCACATTCCCGCAAGGCCACAATCATGGCCAACAGCACATTCCCGTAAGGCCACAATCGTGGCCAACAGCACATTCCCGTAAGGCGACAATCGTGGCCAACAGCACATTCCCGTAAGGCCACAATCATGGCCAACAGCACATTCCCGTAAGGTGACAATCGTGGCCAACAGCACATTCCTGTAAAGGCCACAATCGTGGCCAACAGCACATTCCCGTAAGGCGACAATCGTGGCCAACAGCACATTCCCGTAAGGCCACAATCATGGCCAACAGCACATTCCCGTAAGGCCACAATCGTGGCCAACAGCACATTCCCGTAAGGCCACAATCGTGGCCAACAGCACATTCCCGTAAGGCCACAACCGTGGCCAACAGCACTCATAACAGGGCTAATGTTAGCCCTGTTTCCCCCCCCCCCCCCCCCCCCCCCCGCCCCACTTGCAGAATATGTATTTGCCAACCGAATAGCTCATTTTGATCCTAAATGTGGGCTTTGGACGAAAAAAAAGTTGATTTCCAAAGAATGTTGAACACCATTTCTACTTTTTAAAGCTTCCATGTGTAATATGCAATTACAAGTTAAACGATGTTTTCTACCGATGATCAATTTACCGTACGTTATTATAACTAAGAATTAAAAAAATATTGTATACAGAGTGGTCTCATGGAAGAGCTTGAACACAGAACAGATCAGGATGCAACTGGAAGAGGTTCGAAGGCAGGCCTAACCATATAGCAAATGTGGCCTGAAAATACAGCCACAGACTGGCTATCCTCTATATTTATTCCTTGATAAAGCAGGACTGCTCACTACCTACAAAGCCTTCGTCCACAGCTTAATGGAGTACTGCTCTCTTGCATGGGCTGGCACCACAGCATCAGTCCACTAATGGCATCTCCCATGATGAGGCCAAAGCACAAGACCTGTTGCTCTCACATCGTTAACAGGTCGAGGACCTCGGTTTTTTTTTACAGACTCTGTTCCGATCTAGCTCAATGTGCTCTCAACCCTCCAATCCTCCCCAACTCCTCCACTCTTCAAGTAATCCCCTTTAGTTTAAACTTACCACATCCAGGCTTACTGCATACTTCTACTCATTTCTTCCTATTTTCTTGTTTCTGCAGGTGAATTGTTTGTTTTTTTGGGACCACTTTTTTGCTAATGTCATTTCATTTTTAACCCACAAAGGCCTTTAACCCATTTTCTGGCAGAATGTGTTGCTTTTCCTGGAGTTTACTATTTTCCACACCTCCTCTCTGTGCTCTTTCCTATTTGTTCATTCACTTGTTTTGTTATGTCCAAATGGGGCTCCATTTCCCAACTTTCAACGCACTGCCTTTTTACCCTCTGTCACTTCGCTCTTCTATGAGCTGAGGTATTGTACAAAACAAGCATTGCTCATGTACATTTTATCCCTTATCACATAATGTGCTTTCAAACAATCATCTGCCTCCATGAGTGACAGCAAACCATGTTGCTCTAGTGACGTAGCATCTCATTGATAAAAGTGTACAAAAAAACAAGTTTTATGAATTTTGTGAGCTTGCACATTTCTCAACAGTAGGTAGGAAACTTAATGCTGTGAAATCCACCATCAGAATTAAGCTGTGAAATAAATTGACACTTTGAAAGCGGTAAAGTGGGCCCCATGAATCAAAATTTCCCATCCCAGCTGTGTGGGTTAAGGATTTTTGTTTTGCCAAAAGATTTAACGCCAAACAACATCACCCCTAAACCACAAGAGGTAAAATAAATTCACCTGCTCAAAATGAAACATTGATTCGACACTTGCAGATCTTTCCATCATTCACAGCATTTGTATAACGGATGATGAATGAACTAATGCAAGAGCTTAATACACAATGATAACTGTACTACCTAGCAGAGTACCCACATTCACAATGGAGCCAGGAGCAATTTATCATAGACAATGAAACTGTGTTTTATGGATACAGCATTTTGTATGAATGATAGGACATGATCGTGTGCTGTCTGTTGAGGACTAGTATCATATATACAACTAGAAGGGCACTCGGTAGAGTGCATACCTCCGCCAGGCTGAACAGTTTGTTTTGTATCCCACCGATAGGCCGGATCTGGATTCGGACCTGAACCAAAATCGAATCGGCTTGTTTTCGTCACCTAACCAACTCATCCACTCCATCTTGTTTAGTCATAACTCATCCACACCTTTTTAAAATATCATGCTATATGTTGCTTTTCACCCGATCTCTCAATGGTGAAGAATCACTTAAAAATTTAATAATTATCGTATCCGAATCTATGTTCAGATCTTCACCAAAATCGAATCGATTCATCCTCGTCACACACCCAATCTGTCCACCAAATGTCGTCCGAATCCGTCCACAACTTTTTGAGATATCTTGTTCACAACCAGACAAACAGACAGGGGTGAAAACATAACCTCCATCCACCCTCAGTGGTGGAGGTAACTAGAATTGTAAAAAGGTGTAGCAAGGGGGACTTCACTATAATTATTCCGATTAGTGCTGGAGCTAATGGAATATGACAAAGCATTTGGAGGAAATGAAAGGGGAGATGTAAAATTGATCGACAGGCTCGTTAATTGGAGGGGGAAGCAAGTTTTCTTCTGCAATACCAGCTACAGTAATAATATATATATATATATATATATATATATATATATGTGTGTGTGTGTGTGTGTGTGTGTGTGTGTGTGTGTGTGTGTGTGTGTGTGTGTGTGTGTGTGTGTGTGTGTGTGTGTGTATATATATATATATTATGGTGGTCCACAATTATTTTTTTTTGAAATGTCATGTTCTCACCCTCCAGAACTGTTCCAATACCTAAAAACCACTGCTAGTGAAATAAAAATGAAATTGAATAATATTTATGGGTAGCTCATGGTCCTCAAAGTTTCCCCATATGGGCTTACACTAACGTCTAACAATACCATGGACACTGAAACAGTTTCTGATTGTCGCATACTTTTACAGGAATTTTAAGTTGAGTTATGAATACCCTGCATGCCTTGTTGATGTTTTATGAAGGAAAATATGTTTTAAGGGGTCTATGCAGTATGCATTGTACCCTGTAGAGGTAAGGTTTCAAATTTATACTGAAAATTTGTTGACATTCAAATGTCTCAAAATTTGACTTTTTTAAACATTTCGGCCTTCCATAAAATCACCTACCTCTGACCTGGACAAGTTAGAACAAGTCTGTTGCTGATCAAGATCACTGACACTTTTGGGATGGTCATCTGTGGTACTCATCAGAAGACCTGATTGGTCTTGCATTTTTTGACAAGAATGTGCCTGCAGCAGTGAAACAACAAATGATCCTCGCACTGGAGAATGAAGGACAAGAAGATCCTCCGAATCGCATCCAAGTTGATCTGGGAAATATTCAGGAAAGTGGTTTGGAAGACTTTGTTGCACAGAAATCCCACATGCTTTTTGAAAATATAGACCTTCCTGACAGTTTTCTGGAAGCAGACCCAGAGACTTGGGAAGACCTAGACGATTTTAAAGCAGCGTGTGAGACTGTGAAGGCCATGAAAGTGGTAAATGACCATGCGGAACGAGGAGTTGCATTAATTCAGGAGTTCAGTGGACTACTGACACATGATGAAGATCAACTTCAGTTCCTGCTGCAGGTTGTGCAGGAACACAGGAAAACATTCCCTGACAGCAACAAGAAGACCCTAACTGGAAAAGACTGAATAACCAGCTGGTAGATGTGTTTAGAATTTGCATGTACTGTATGTGTAATTTGTGTATTGCGTTAATACAATTTCACCTGTATAGTGTATAGACTATATATACTGAAATTTCAAGTTAGTTGAGCTACCTCTAAATATTCAAATAGATCCCTAAAACTTCACATTCAGTGTTTTAATGACAAAAGGAACAATTGTGGATGGTGAGAACATTAAAAAGTTGTTACAATTTTTTTCTCATATTATTCTGTACCACCCAAATTATATATATATATATATATATATATATAATATATAATATATATATATGTATGTGTGTGTGTGTGTGTGTGTGTGTGTGTGTGTGTGTGTGTGTGTGTGTGTGTGTGTGTGTGTGTGTGTGTGTGTGTGTGTGTGTGTGTGTGTGTGTGTGTGTGTGTGTGTGTATGTATGTATATAGTAGAAATGTGGTGTATGAAAGAAGTGTTGAGACGTGAAGGACATTTCGAGGAAAACAAGGTACTTTCAGACATAGGATGGAGGGTGCTTTAATAGGAAAGGGGTTGCTGGAAGGTGTGAAAAATCCACGGTGTGTTTGCTTTTTTGGTCATGAAAACGGCTCTGAAAGTCAATTACGAGAGGGGAGGAGGAGAAAGGAAATAAATGGTCGCCAATGGAATTTAAGTATGGAATAAAATAGGAATAGACTAATCCAACAGCTATGTGGGTGAGAGGTAGTTACAATGGAAAGGGAGGATATTTTGGAATTGGTAGGTTTGAGGATAATATATCGATTAAAATATATTATCGAGCATTGGTATGAACAATGGAGCAGTGGAAGAGAGATGAATACCAAGCTATGTGATCAAATTAGAAGTGGGAAAGAAAGGCAACTGGAGAACTGATTATGGGAGACCGGATTTCCCGGGTGGAATTTAAGCAGAGAAATGTGATAACGAGGTTCATGGAGTTTGTGGGGGGTTTTTTTGCTCAGTTTGTGGATCACCTACCTACATAGGGAAATGCAGTTTTAAATGTTGATGTGCAAAAATGGAAAGGTAGGTGGAGGTAGAGTGGAGAAAATACACAAACCTGGAAAGGGAGGGGAGTTGTTGAGGAAGGATAAATGAGGGGAGAAAAGATGATGAGTATGGATAGGGGAGAATGTGAACAGCCATCTTGAAATCCTGAAGTGATTAATGAGATTGAGAAAGGGATGAATTCAAATATATACATTAAGGAGATGTTACAAATTGGTTAAAAAAAAAAAGGTTTTCACTGCCTTGGCAGTTGGAGCATAGTTTCGCATGCTAAATACTTTATCGGTAAAAATGCAATAAAAAAGAAACAAATTATTGTTATGAGAAAATGGATACAAAGATTACAGTGCCTTCAGAAAGTATGCACACCCCTTGACTTTTTTCATATTTTGTTTGGTTACAGCCTGAATGTAAAATGTATTAAATTGAGATTTTTTGTCACTGATCTACACATAATACCCCATAATGTCCAAGTGTAATTTATTTTTCAGAAAATTTTACAATTTCTTAAAAATGAAAAGCTAAAATGTCTTGAGTCAATACGTAGTCAACGCCTTTGCTATGACACTCCAAATTGCGCTCAGGTGCATCCAATTTCCTTTGATCATCATTTGAAATGTCTCTACAACTTGATTGGAGTCCACCTGTGGCCAATTCAATTGATTGGGCATGATTTAGAAAGAAACACACCTTTCTATATAATGTCCAACAGTTGACAGTGCATGTCAGAAGAGAAACTCTACCCTGAAGTCCAAAGAAGTATCCATATAACTCGAAGATAGAATTGTGAGGAGGCATAGATCTGGGGAAGGGTATAAAACAATTTACAGAGTGTTGAAAGTTCCCAAAAGCACAATGAGCTCCATCATTAGGAAATGGAAAGAATATGGAACTACCCAGACTCTTCCTAGAGCTGGCCGTCCGACTAAACTGTGCAACTGGGAAAGAAGTACCCTCCTCAAGGAGGTGACAAATAACCCAATGACCACTCTCTCAGAACTACAGAGTTCCTTGGCTGAGATGGGAGGACCTGTGGAAGAATAATCCACCCCAAACCCACATCCTTCAAATTCCCTGTTTTCTTTCTTGAAAGCCCCTGTAGTGTCCATCTTGTTTATCCTGTGTATCCTGCCCCTGCCCTCTCTATTCCACAGATCTTCTGATGTCCCTGTTCCCTATTGTTGTTGTGCTTCCCTCTCTCTCCCCCTCTTGTCTCCCACTCCCTTTATTATATGTTATATGTGTTAACTCTTATACGAGCCTCGACTAAGTATACAAAAAAAATCTGCAGCACTTCACACACCTAGGCTTTATGGAGAGTGGCCAGGTGGAAGCCACTCCTGAGAAAAAGGCACATGACAGCATGCCTGGAGTTTCGATGAGTTCCTTGAGAGTTCCTTGAGAAGAGTTCCTTGAGACTCAAAGCTGTAACTCAAAGCTGTGAAAGACTGAGAGCATGAGGCAAAATATTATGTGTTCTGATGAGATGAAAATTGAACTCTTTGGCCTGAATGAAAAGAGCTACGTCTGGTGGAAACCGAGTACAGCTCATCACCCATCTAACACCATCCCGACCATGAAGCACAGTGGTGGCAGCATCATGCTATGGAGATGCTTTTCAGCAGCATGGACTGGGAGACGTGTATATATTCAAATATATACTTGGAATGGAGCCAAATACAGGCAAATCCTTGAGGAGAACCTGCTTCAGAGTGCAAAAGACTAGACTGCGGCGAAGATTTACGTTCCCACAGGACAATGACCCCAAGCATACAGCCAACACAACACTAGAATGGCTTCAGAACAAGAACGTGAAAGTCCTTGAGTGGCCCAGCAAAGCCCAGACTTGAATCCCATTAAGAATCTGTGTAAAGATTTGAAGATTGCTGTTCACCGACGCTCCCCATCCAACTTGACAGAGCTTGAGCAAATCTGCAATGAAGAATGGGAGAAACTCTTCAAATGCAGATGTGCAAAACTGATATAGACATACCCAATAAGACTCAAAGCTGTAATCGCTTCCAAAAGCGCTTCTACAAATTATTGACTCAAGGGGTTGAATACTTATGTAAATTAGATATTTCTGTATTTCATTTTTAATTATCTTGTCAAAATTTCTATTGAAAAAATCCACTTTGACATTATGGGATATTATGTATAGATCAGTGACAATAAATCTTAATTTTATCCATTTTAACTTCAGGCTGTAACACCAAAAAATGTGAAAAAGTCAAGGGGTGTGTACTTTCTGAAGGTACTGTATGTTGTGCTTACTTTGTACGTAATGCATGGTGTCCATAAAGTCCATGTGCAACTTTGAACTCTTATAACTTCTGATTTACACATGTGAGAAACAAACTATATATTGTGCATGAAAGCATAATTCATCAAGTCTTTACTCCATACAGTTCAATGTGTTAGGATTCAACATAACCGTCATCTTTCGTAATACATCGTTCCATCCGATTTTCGAACTTGTTGAAAACATTCTCCAGTCGTAGCCTTAGTTCATCGAAAGAATGTGGTTTTGATGGGTAAACAACAGTGTTACATAGTCCCATAAAATGTAGTCCAATGGGGACAAGTCAGGCGAGCAATTGGTCCATGTCTTTTTTTTTCTTTTTTTGTATACTGAATCGAGGCTCGTGAAAGAGCTGACAACCGCGAGGGAAAGACAGCACAGGGGGACCACGAGGGAAAGACAGCACAGGGGGACCACGACGGAAAGACAGTACAGGGGGACCACGAGGGAAAGACAGCACAGGGGGACCACGACGGAAAGACAGCACAGGGGGACCGTGAGGGAAAGACAGTACAGGGGGACCGCGAGGGAAAGACAGCACAGGGGGACCACGAGGGAAAGACAGCACAGGGGGACCACGAGGGAAAGACAGTACAGGGGGACCACGAGGGAAAGACAGCACAGGGGGGCCGTGAGGGAAAGACAGTACAGGGGGACCGTGAGGGAAAGACAGTACAGGGGGACCGCGAGGGAAAGACAGTACAGGGGGACCGCGAGGGAAAGACAGCACAGGGGGACCACGAGGGAAAGACAGCACAGGGGGACCACGAGGGAAAGACAGTACAGGGGGACCACGAGGGAAAGAGACAGTACAGGGGGACCGTGAGGGAAAGACAGTACAGGGGGACCGCGAGGGAAAGACAGCACAGGGGGACCTCGAGGGAAAGACAGCACAGGGGGACCACGAGGGAAAGACAGCACAGGGGGACCACGAGGGAAAGACAGTACAGGGGGACGACGAGGGAAAGAGACAGTACAGGGGGACCGTGAGGGAAAGACAGTACAGGGGGACCGCGAGGGAAAGACAGCACAGGGGGACCGCGAGGGAAAGACAGTACAGGGGGACCATGAGGGAAAGACAGTACAGGGGGACCGCGAGGGAAAGACAGTACAGGGGGACCGCGAGGGAAAGACAGTACAGGGGGACCACGAGGGAAAGACAGCACAGGGGGACCGTGAGGGAAAGACAGTACAGGGGGACCGCGAGGGAAAGACAGCACAGGGGGACCGCGAGGGAAAGACAGTACAGGGGGACCGTGAGGGAAAGACAGCACAGGGGGACCGCGAGGGAAAGACAGCACAGGGGGACCGTGAGGGAAAGACAGTACAGGGGGACCGCGAGGGAAAGACAGCACAGGGGGACCGCGAGGGAAAGACAGCACAGGGGGACCGCGAGGGAAAGACAGCACAGGGGGACCGTGAGGGAAAGACAGTACAGGGGGACCGCGAGGGAAAGACAGCACAGGGGGACCTCGAGCGAAAGACAGTACAGGGGGACCGCGAGGGAAAGACAGCACAGGGGGACCGTGAGGGAAAGACAGTACAGGGGGACCGCGAGGGAAAGACAGTACAGGGGGACCGCGAGGGAAAGACAGCACAGGGGGACCGCGAGGGAAAGACAGCACAGGGGGACCGTGAGGGAAAGACAGTACAGGGGGACCGCGAGGGAAAGACAGCACAGGGGGACCGCGAGGGAAAGACAGTACAGGGGGACCGCGAGGGAAAGACAGCACAGGGGGACCGCGAGGGAAAGACAGCACAGGGGGACCGCGAGGGAAAGACAGCACAGGGGGACCGTGAGGGAAAGACAGTACAGGGGGACCGCGGGGGAAAGACAGTACAGGGGGACCACGAGGGAAAGACAGCACAGGGGGACCTCGAGGGAAAGACAGTACAGCAATGTACTGTCTTCCGATCCACTTGTCTGAAAAGACATCATTTAAGAATCGTCGCACATTCAAAACATCGTGGCATGGAGTCTAAACTTGCTGGGACAAGGTGATATGTCAGATATTTAATCGCTGTAGTTCGAGAACAAAGAAATTCTACAACATTGCAAAGTAACGTTCACCATTGACTGTTGCTTCTTCCAAAATAAGACAGGACCAATGATGCATGACCCCCTGAAAGAACACCAGACATTGATTTTTTTTTGGTGAGTCTTTAATGTTGCCAGACTTCCTGTGGTTTTTCTGTTCTCCAAATGTGGTAACTGGTTGACTGTACCGCTGATATAGAAGTTGCCTCATCAGAAACTGTCAACTCGTCAAGAAACCCAGGAAAATTGTGGATTTAACAAACGCAATAACAACATTAATAACAACATTAACAGTAAGAAAACTTGATGAATTATGTTTTTAATTAGCCATTTAATGTTTGTTTATATCATGTATACATCAAAAGTTATGAGTTCAAAGTTGCTCAAGGACTGTATGGACATCCTGTATGTCCGGTTAAAATATACAAATAATTTGATTATAGTACAGCTTATGTGTCCGCCATTTTTTTTTTTTTTTTTTTTTATGTGTCCGCCATGAGTATTTCTTACACAAGCTTTGGGAAAACTTGCTTTTCAAGCCCACTGGACACAAAAGCACAATACACTATCAAACTCAGCACAACACAACAGCGTTTCATAACCTGTTTGACCATAATGCAACTCATGCAGTGAAGTGCACTATTAGTCACAAGGAAAAGTGTTGAAAGAAACAGTGTGGGCTTAATGTGAGACGTTGAAAGCCCAGGGATGTTGCTGACTAGTGTACAAGCAAGCTTTTCATTGGAGATTTACTGCACATTATCCTCATCAGCGACAGAAACATACCGACATGTTGGCCATAATTTTATCCAGATGCCACATTGACAGCACTCTGGGACTGGGTGCTATCTGTTGTATCGCAAGCAAGGGCTAAGTGATTGCACAATTCCTTGCCCACAAACCACTCCAAAAGTGTATCCGAAACCACTACTTTGGAGTTAAGGCACTTGAATTAGGAAATAGTGGATACGCAAAACTAATGAACGTGCATAAAGAGTTATTTGGAAGTTTCCATTGACCAGGGGCCATAGATTTGCCCAGATGTGGTGCAATTTTTGATCCACCTCTCTGTCTCCCTTCCAGAAATGATCCATACCTGCTTCTTCCATCCCTTCTCCATATTCCTATGTCATATCAACATTATTTTTCTATCCCCAGAACTCCCACACACCCGTAATCTACTTCCTCTCGCTTTCATCCTTACTTGCCTTCTTTATTTCAGTTTTTTATTTTCTCTATGGGCCCTCTTTCTCATCAGCGCATACACAATAAATAGACAGGCACCCTATGAGACATGGCATGCATCCACATTCCTAAAATAAAAATACTTCTGGCCAGATTTGGAAGATAACTAGTTGTGTGTGTGTGTGTGTGTGTGTGTGTGTGTGTGTGTGTGTGTGTGTGTGTGTGTGTGTGTGTGTGTGTGTGTGTGTGTGTGTGTGTGTGTGTGTGTGTGTGTGTGGTGTGTGTGTGTCAGTTCCACTGCAAGCCTTAGATTTATGTTTAAAAAGGTGTCTGTGCATCTAATAATTATAACAATTGAAAACTGCTTGGCCAATTTCCTTTAAATATTGCATACATGATTGAGCTACCCAGGATCAGGTCAAGGGAATTTAAAAAATCCCCTTTCCCCCATTCGTCATCCCATAGCCCCTCCCTGTCATCCCATAACACCCCTTCCTCCTCCCCTCCCCCCATCTGGCCATCCCACCCCACGAGGGTGGACACACCACTTAGGATTTCCACCTCTATACATGGCAGGATGCAAGTGCTTTACTGACCCCTGCTGGAAAGAGGGGGCACTACTATCCAAGGCACAACATACATTTTCCCGTTCATTGCCAAGGCCGCTCCTTGAGGGAGTTTGTGTTGCTAGTTTTCTAAATGGAGAGTTTTTGAAAAATGGGTCATAAAAATATTTAAAGCATACTTGTAGAAAAGTCACTTAAGCAATCGGCAGTGTTAGTCAGTGATGAATAACAAATACTGTATATATTTAGGATGCATTCGGGGAGGACATCAGGCGAGAGTAATAGTGGGGGTATGTGTGACGGAGTGTGCTGCCTCAATTGGCAACAAACTGCCAATAGTTTTATATAAATTTGTCAGTGTCAATTTTGTTGTCAACGAATTTTATATCAGTGTCAATTTGTCATTTACTTCCAATGTACATACATATACTGAGTGTGTCGAACTGAAGAAGCAACAGCATCCTGAGCAGTCAGAGATGCTGTCCCCTTCTTCTTCTTTGCTGATCAATGGGTTTTTAAATCACCTTTTTGAGGATTAGTAATATTTTCACCATGAATCCTTTCAATAGATTAGGCTCACTCCCATGCTCAGAGAAGACTAAGCATTTCATTACTAGATGACCAAGGTCAAAAGCCTGCAGCTTCCTGGACAGGTTTCTTTAAAACCTAGTAAAATGAGCAATATTTTTACACAATGATGTAACAAACAGGCCTAAACAGTGTTTATTCCATACACAGCACTGCACTGAGGCAAGGGTGTCACACCATTATTGTTGACCATACACTACACGAAGGTATTTTAAAATAAACTTATCACAATAAACAAATTTATATTCGGCAGTGATACATAAGACAACAAGAAAGAGCAATCAGAGATTGCAGACCCTTGCCAGGGCATGTTTTAATAGTTTTTGAGGCTTTTGTGTTAAAACAAATATGGCGGCCGTACCACATGACCGATGATGTCATTATATTTTTTTCCTCCACCAATCTATCCCTAGATGATGCTCAAGAAATTCCATCTTGATCGGATGAAGTTTTGTACTTGTCGAATTATGACGTCATAATGGAGGCACCTATGACATAATCATGAACATATCTTATTCCCCATGGAGAATTCTTTACAATGAGCCATGTCTCAATTTTTTCTATGCAGCAATATTTTATTTTTCTAATAGCAATACAATATTTTATATTTAGTGACCAGATATGCAAATCCTCTTCAAATTTCAAGTTAATCGGATGAAAATTGAGGATTTTAGAAATTCTGCCTATGTTGACTTTTTGGTTTATGTTGACCTAAAATATATAATTAGTGGTTGAATTCAGTGATCAGATATGCAAATCCTGTTAAAATTTCAAGTTGAATCAAATGGAAATTGAGGATTTTAGAAATTTAGCCTATGTTGACCTTTTGACCTATGTTGACCTCAAAAATAGTTGGGGGTTGAATTCAGTGACCACATATGCAAATCCACTTCAGATTTCAAGAAAATTGGATGAAAATTGAGGATTTTAGAAATTTGACAAAGTTGGTGACCTTTGGCCTTTTTTGACCTTTTGACCCCACAAACAATAGGCGTCTTGCTTATGACCAACTCTACCATTTGGTGAAGTTTCATGAAGATCGGTTGAAAATTGTGACCTGCAGGCAACAGACAGACAGACAATAACAAACGCAACCGACCAATATACTTGAAAAAATCTTAGATTTTGCAAGTAACAAACAGACAAACGGACTTAAAAGCAATACCCTCTCCTCTGGCGAGGGTATGTATACATATATTCAGCCGTGGCCAAAAATATTGGTACCCTTGCACTTTAAAAAAAATAACACAATTTACCGAAATTTTACGTCATTTGTCATTTGTGGATGTGATGAATTGCCAGTAACCATCTATATCCCTCCCCTCCCCTTCCCTCCTCCCCCTCCCTCTCCCCCTCCACCCCCCCCTCCCCCCTCCTCCCTCCCCCCCGCCCCTCCCCCCTACTCCTCCCCTCCCCCCTACTCCTCCCCTCCCCCCCTCCTGCCCTCCCCCCCTCCCATCCTCCCCCTCCCCCCCCTCCCACCCCTCTACCCTTCCCATCCCTCCCCTCTCCTCCCCTCCTCCTCCCCCTCCCCCCTCTTCTCCCCTCCCCCCCCTCTCCTCCCCTCCCCCCCGTTCCCCTTCCCTTCCCCCTCCCCTCCCCTCCCCCGCCTGGCAATGCCGGGTACTTCTGCTAGTTTTCTCTAAAAAATAAGTTGAAATTGACAAAAGTATTTGGTATCTACAATTCTTTATTTCACTCTTAATATTACAGAACCTTTGTTTGTTTTTTATTCAGAACTTAATATACCCTTTTAAATCAGAAAATAATAAGAATTTCTGATTGCCAAAATTATTGACACCCCAGACTTAATATTTGGTAGCACAGCCTTTGGACAAGATAGCTTCAGTCAAGCGCTTCCTATAGCTATGAATGAGCTTCCTACATCTCTCCACTGGCAGTTTGGCCCACTCTTCCTGTGCAAACTGCAAGAGTTCTCCCAGATTTGAAGGGTGCCTTCTCCCAACTGCTGTTTTCAGATCACCAACAGGTGTTCAATGGGATTTAGATCTGGACTCATTGCTGGGCCCTTCAGAACAGTCCAGCGTTTTGTCTTGAACCATTCCTGGGTGCTTTTTGAAGTGTGTTTGGGGTCATTGTCCTGCTGCAAGAACCATGACTTTCAACTGAGACCCAGCTTTCTGACACTGGGTTGAACATTGCGCTACAAAATGCCTTGGTAATCTCCTGATTTCATGATGCCATGCACACATTCAAGGTACCCAGTGACAGAGAGCACAGCAACCCCAAACCATCACTGAACCTCCTCCATGTTTGACTGGAGGGAAGGTGTTCTTTTCTTTGAAGGCTTCCTTTTTGTTTTCTGTAAACATAGAGATGATGTGCTTTACAAAAAGCTCTAATTTGGTCTTATCTGTCCACAGGACGTTCTCCTCGAAGGATTTTGGCTTGTTCAGGTGTGTTTTGGCAAACTCCATTTGGGCTTTCTTATGTCTCTCTCTCTCTCAGCATTTAGGTTCTCCATAGAACCCCCTTTCATTGAGTTGCTGACGGATTGTGCGAGTTCAAACAGGTGTACCTTGTGTCTGAAGGTCAGCTTGAATCTATTTGGCAGTTGGTCGAGGTGTTTTCTCCACAATTCGAACAATCCTATGCTACAATCTTTGATAAGGTTTTCTCTTGCGGCCACGTCAAGGGAGGTTGGCGACAGTGTCATGGGTCTTAAACTTCCTGATAACATTGCGTACACTGAACACAGGAACATCGCAGTCTCTGGAGATGGACTTGTAGCCTTGAGATTGTCCATGCTTGGCTACAATCTTGTGTCTGACCTCTTCAGACAATTCTCTGGTTTTCTTTCTTTTCTCCATGCTCATTGCGGTCCACACAGTGACACAAAACAGCAGAATGACTCCTTTTCTCAATTCAAACTGGTTGAATGAGTGATTTTTATATTGCAGGCACTTGCAACTCACCTTAGGTGAGTTCAATTCCAAAGTAAAGGAGAATCACCTGCTTGAAGTCTAATTATTTCTAACAACTTCTAAAAGGTGCCAACAATATTGTCCGGGCCATTTTAGGATTTATGTGTGGAATAATATAAGATTTAGTAATTTTTTCAGCTTTTTTTGTTTTGTTCCACTGCAAACAAAAGAAAGAAATACATATGTGAATACCAAAATATTCTTTAATTTCAACAATTTTCTGGAAGAAATGGTGCATTATTTGAAAAAAGTGCAAAGGTGCCAATATTTTTGGCCACAACTGTATATATATATATTATGTCAGTTGAGTAGGCATATATAGATTGAGGTAGATCTGAATAGGTATCATGCTTCGTCTGTCCTGATAGGGAATCTTGATGAAATAAGTTCTGTTAGCCCAGTTTGTAGGATCAAGTGTGTACCTGTGATCATACGAGGATGATCGGGTGATAGCTAAATAGGGACTAAGCTAATTCCCCTGTGTGTCAGACCTGTGAACATACCTGTGTCCCGTATGGCAACACATCACATATTGACACCGAGGGTTTGGTGGGCGGATCGCACGACTGGTGGGAGGGGACTCGTAAATTGGTGGAGGTCCGGATGACGTCAGAGCGGCCCGGACAAGAGACTTAGAGCAGCGGACATTTTCTCTCTTCGCCTCTGCCCGTCTTCGCCTCCGCTTCTCTCTTCCCTTGACCTCTTGCTCTGGACTGTCCCTTCGTGCTGGACCTGTTCTTGCCTTTGGACTTTGGTGGGGAGACCACCGCCGACGATTCTTTTCCCCTGCGTTCGTATACAAACGACGAGTGAGGCTTGCGGTTGGAGCGATGACGAGCGATCGCATGGGCGTGCTGAGGGCCGCTCCACGCCAATGACCAGGCAGTTCGCGCCAACCGGAGCCGCGTTGGATGACGGAGCTGCACAACCAGACGATTCCTGACGGACGCTACACATCCAGACAGATAAGCCCAAACATGAATGCAAACACGACGATTTATCTATCTATAATTCCACTAATCTCTGTCTGTGTGTGTGTGTGTGTGTGTGTGTGTGTGTGTGTGTGTGTGTGTGTGTGTGTGTGTGTGTGTGTGTGTGCGACCGCTGTTTCTCGACAACTACCGGTCCGATATACTTGAAACTTGCCAGGTATATTGCTGGGGACCCGAGGATGTGCCTTTTCAAGGTTTCATATTAATCGGACAATTACTTACCGAGCTATGTCCAAAAAACGATTCAACCAATCAGAGAGCAGCGAGCTATCGCGTGTGCCGAACGTGGCGAACACACTCTGCCTCGGATGGCACATTTGAGAGCGTATTCATTTATTTCCCGTCGGCAAACTATGTTGGCGCTATGTTGGCATTAAACTATGTTTTAAAACTAATTACAACTAATTTGCGATTCTTTCGCTTTGCGATGCGATTTGCGATTGCGTTAAACTCGCTCGGGCGTTAAACTATGTTTTTAAACTAATTTGCGATTCATTCGCTTTCCTGCGCATTTGTGCACGCGATGGCGATTTCTTTACCAAACTCCGCGTCCGCAAGCCGTTAGCTTTGGACCAAACCATTTCATGTAAATAGAGGGGGGGGATTGTCACCGTACTCGCAAGCCGTTCGCTTTGGACCAAACCATTTCATGTAAATAGAGGGGGGGGGGATTGTCACCGTACTCGCAAGCCGTTCGCTTTGGACCAAACCATTTCATGTAAATAGAGGGGGGGGGATTGTCACCGTACTCGCAAGCCGTTCGCTTTGGACCAAACCATTGCATGTAAATAGAGGGGGGGGATATACTTTTAGATATATATATAGTACGGGCATGCCCTAGTTTTATTAATTCTCCCATTGTTTTGTATATGAAGTCTGTGAGTGGGATCCCAACCTAGGTCTTAGTTTTTACCGGCACGTTCTCTGTTATTGGGTCCGTAATAAATATTCCTGTTGTACATTTTATATTCGTTTTTGGTTGAGTTATTGATTTTCAGGTTGAAGGCATCGGACCGTGAAGGTAAGCGGCATTCTTCATTCCGTCTCGTGTATGATCCACCATTGAATTGGGAA